>NC_139847.1:15437491-15647491 GCF_963691815.1 Echiichthys vipera | reverse complement strand
AAGAAAGTCTGCCGCTCCCTTCACCTGGAACTAATTACAGACACACCTGAAACTCCAGGTCCTGCTCTCATTGGAGGATTCTAACACATTTGATAATATGTAGATATTCTGACTGATATATTCTCGATTATGCTCAATTTTGATGTATATTTTCGGTTTTACTTGTTATTTAATATATTTTTATTGTATTATAGTCATGTATTTTGTATTGTCAGCTCATTCTGTTTGTCAGAAACGTTGTCAGTCGTGCTGCTGTCTGTCTAAGGACACTCTGAGACAACAGATATTTATGTCAGCGAGCTCTTCATGTTAAATAAATAAAAAATCCTCCAGCCTCTCAAACGCAGTGTAATGGTTAAAGCTAATAACGCAGAAACATTAACTTTATGTGCTCAACAATAAACCTGTAACGTGAACTTGCCTTTTGCTGATATTAACAATGAACGTGTATTTCTCCCGGTGTAACGACATTAGCAGCAGATGGAGGCAGCACCGGCAATACATTTTTTTTTAAATATATAATTTAATTAACGGCAATCTAAAAATGAACCTCTCACAAAGCTAACATTAGTATCAAGCTAACGTTGATAGTTAATGCAGCTGAGCTTAACACAGACGTTGCATTCTGTGATTCTTTTGTTCCAGCTGAGCCTGACGTTATTAAAGCCAAACAATATGACACACGGTAATGTGACTGCAGCAGCAGGGGACATGCTCTCCTTGTCATCTGTGGAGTGTGGCCGCTTGTGCATCTCCGTGGGAGATTATGACTTTCTGCTCCTGATGTTAATGCTCCAAAAAGTACATCAGTATAAAGATTGTGCACGAGTCTCAAATTTTGAGTCCCCATCTCTGCTGTAGAGACAGCTAGAAATGCTCTACAGCGACACTAGCGGCTGGCGGACCTGATTACTCTTCCTGCAAAGCGAACGGGCTACGAAATGGGCAGCGAGCAGAGTGCCAGTTGAGTTAAAGTTGGGGCATAGCTGTTCTTATAGAATCTGGACTTACGGTACATAACTAATGTCTCTGTGTTATTAGAGAGCGGAAGTACAAGTTGCAAGCGATTGGAGTGGAGTGCAGTGAAATCTGAGTTGATCGTGGAGCAAATGACATCTCTCCAGCACCACAGTACTTAATTCAGAATGGTATTTTGATACCTGCCTTCCCAGGTGAAACTTGCCCTTAAAAACATTGTGCGTCCTCCCATGTAAACGTTGCAGTAGGCCGTTTCAGGCGATTTCAGTAAAATTACGATTAATTGTTCAGCTGTACTTTTGTGTATAACAGTACATGTGTTGGCAGAGGTATCCCACTAAAGTACTTACTGTATATATGTGCTCATTCTATAGGTGAACTGAAGGGATGTGTGCATGTGTGTGTGTGTGCGCGCGCGTGCGTGTGTGCGCGCGTGCGTGTGTGCGCGCGTGCGTGTGTGTGCGTGTGTGTGTGTGTGTGTGTGTGTGATAATGTATTAACCTTGCCTCTCATTGCCAGTTCCCAGAAGGTTGATGAATAAATAAAGACGTGACGCTTCCCCAGCAAGCCTATCTGCTGCTATCAAGACACAATGACACCAAACACACACACACACACACACACACACACACACACACAGACATACACTCACTCACTCACAGACACACAAAGCTATCTGCCACTCTGTTTGCAAGGCTATATTTGCAAAGTGTAATAAGGTTGGTTCACTGCGACACAAAATTCTACCTTTTCTGTGCCTCTGCATTCACATACTTATCTTGATATGTGTGTGTGTGTGGCAAACTAGGCAACCGCCCAGGTCCGTGCCCTTCCCTGGTGGCCCCTATGCTTGGAGCTTGTTTTGTGTTACATTGCCTCCCTGGTTGTGTTTCCAAACTGCACCCAGAGCTGAGTTTAACACTCAGTGCTATTTACATGCACATCAGTAACCCGAAAAAGGTCTTTCCCAGTTTAAGGGAATAATCCGATTATTGAAGTTCCCCCCGTATACATGAGCGTTGGAGAATGGGGAAAATGATGGGAGTAACTCTGTAGGTGGTGCTCTGCCAACATACAAATGGTCGGTATATGGCTTTTTCTTTCAGTTCACCTTTGTCAAAATCACAACAACTTGGAAAGCGGGAGGAAAATGGCCAACTTTTAGACGGAATTAAGACAGAAACGGCTCTGCTTGGTAGCAATGTTACTTGCCATGGCGAAGTCCTCCCTGGGCTTAAAGGTATACCTTGTGTGTCTGTGGGGTTTTTTTCACGTTGTTTTTGGCGCCGTTGCTTCCTTGTTTGTTCTATTCTATTCTATTATTCTATTATTCTATGCATGAGAAGGATTACTGAAAGAGCTATCTATGTCTCTAAACCAGGGTGTGAAAACTCAGATTTACCCGGGGTACAGTGTTTACATGGTGTTTGAGAAACCAAAGTATTGCTTCCATCGGAATTGTGTTTTTAAGCTGCATGGAAACGCACTGACTGTTCAGGTCCACATGCTTGCAGAGAAACGGTCATAAGTAAAGATCAGAACACCGCACAGGCAATGTGTTGTGTTTTTTTTTTACATCTTGGAGTCTCTTTGCATCCCTTTGCTCTTACCTGGAGCATTTTTCAATTCTTATTCAACTCTTGTTACTTTTTGGAAAATTAAACCTGACCCCTCCAGCACACATACATAAAGATTGGACTTGTCAGTGAAGTAGGAAACAACTGAGATGATGTCAGAACAAAGGGGCTGCCCCAAGCAGAGTTCGGTGCCTTGCTCAATGGCACCTCAACAGTGCCAGGACTTGAACCGGTGACCCCCTTTTTGTGAAGGAGGGGGAAAATGTAAATTATAATCATTTTTAATGAGAAAAAAACATCACAAGACACACATTTTCCCTTCTCACCCACTGCTGACACAGACTCTCATACACAGTGTGTCCGAAACATGCTCTCTCTCTCTCTCTCTCTCTCTCTCTCTCTCTCTCTCTCTCTCTCTCTCTCTCTCTCTCTCCCTCTCTATCTCTCTCTCTCTCTCTCTCTCTCCCTCTCTATCTCTCTCTCTCTCTCTCTCTCACACACACACACACACACACAAAGACACACATACAAACAGAGGTGTTGTGCGAGTGGTCAGTAAGATGAAGTGCCAGACTGACTGCTGAGGTCGTTAGGGTTAGAGCTCTGTGGGGTCAAAGGTCAGGACAGACAGTCAGACTTCTGCACGTGCCCAAAGCAGGTGTCCTGGCAACAAGGCCAGGCAGAGGGAGGTAAAGTTTACAAATGCACACTGGAAGAAATAAATGTAAGAAGTAAGACACACATATTCTCCCTCACACAAAATTACAGCCATTATCCAACACATGCTCCGGCATATTGAACACAGTTGTGGGATTTTCCCTCTCAGTCTATTTTAGTGCTTTTGCGTCATTTGGTCATCTCCACCCATTGATTTGCATTGCATTCCATCCTCTACTAAGTACAGCAAAAGCATCACATTGGCTGGGAGAAGAGGAAGGAATTAATAAGTGTGTACGTCTTCATGCTTCTTTTCAACGTAAGATTTAATTTGTGTTGTTAATGGGAATTGAGTTTGTGTATAGGTTTATCTTTTTTTTTGCTGTTGTTTTGTTTTACGTGATTGAAATTTAAAAAAGAAAGACTCACCCGCTGTTAGATGCTAAATGACACATTTGGCTGCAACCTCCCCTGACATTTTTTTAAAACAATCAACACTTTATTCAAATGAATATTTGTTAGTTAGTTTTGCATTATATTGCCTAATTTACAAGTTACACATTCGATCTGAATAGTTGCTCCTCTCGATACTGTAGACTCAGTAGCTGAACTCCATATTGACTTCTTTAACTTGTGGCGTCTGTGTGCCTGTCATTTGTATGATGGAAAGTCCGCTCACTGGCTGATCATGTTCAGTTTTTTGCCTTTGTGTCTGTTCGTTATTGTCTGCATTATTTCAGTCTCGAGACCTGGGCCATGAGTAGAGACCCTGCCACGGCTCTCATTAAGCCCGCTATAACTCATATTAATGGCTGTCATGAACCCATGTGAGCCGAGGTCTTATTAGGAAGCATACATCAAGGTGGTAGGTTACTCCTGTAACCTCCTTATCATATCCCATATTTAAATTACATACATTCCCAAAGAAGACTTTTACTTTTTAGGTTATGCTTCCTCAGTTTTGGCATCTGTCCCCAGTACATGGATTGCATGAAGTCTGCTTTTTTATTTGACACATTGACACATGGTATTCATGAAAACATATATTTTTTCTAATGTAAAGAGAATGTTGCCACAGAAAGTGGACAACTTTGATGTGACTTACAGGTTTAAGGTCACTGGTTTAAGTAAGCAATAAATTCCTTCATGCCCTGTTTATGTCCTTCTCAGACACACACACACACACACACACACACACACACACACACACACACACACACACACACACACACACACACACACGCATAATGACTTGTCCCTTTTTGAGGTCATGGTTGCAGACATCAAAGCCAAGTCAGTAGCCACTTTCAGACAGGCACTTTACTCTGTCAATGTGCTGGCAGTTTTAGGTGTCCACATCACATTAAGTAAAATTCACCCAGACAGTCTTATATTACTATAATCTTACTATAATGCTGATAGCATTTTTGTAACACTGCTACAGGGCTCAGGTGAAAGTGTTGTTCCACAAAGACAACACTTTGAAAACATAATTAGGATTTCTTATGCAACAGGAGATAAAATGTGTTGAGCCAGTTGTAGAGGAGATGCTCTCTTGTGGTGCAAGCTCAGGAGGGGAGTGGCTATGAAAATGGCTTTAAGTGGTGTTTATGATGAACGGGAGCATCGGACAAGTTTTGGTTTCTTTCTGCCCAGACCAGTGTTTAAATTATTACACAAGAGGTATTTTTATTCTCTTTGTCTTACTAACAGGATTTACTCGCAGCCAAACTTGTTGTCGGGCCATGTCTTGCACACTCTCTCCCTCCAGCCCAAACCACCAGTATATTCTCTCTCCCATCTTTTCGTCTGAAAGTGTGAGAGCTCCACATTCACATTAATTCTAAATGAGAAAATGAGCGGAGTAGAAGGAGTGGAGTTGGAGAGGAAAACAAATCCAAGTCAGTTAGACATCTTGGGGGAACAAAGAGACGGAGCCGATTGGAGAGGAGACAGAGAGAAAAGGTGACGGAGAGATGAGAGCATATGGATGGGGGAGGAAGAGCGAGAACTCATTAAAGAAAGTAGAGTTTTAGTTGGGTGTTGATTCCATGAGGAGTAATGGTCCCAGGTGTGTGAGATGAGGGGAAGCAGAGGAGATGAGGCAAGGGGAAGGAAACTAGGTCCCCATATGCCATATGTTCTCCATCTTTCTTCTGCCTCTTATTTCTTTTCAGGCTTTGCACTGGCTCACTGGAACAAGCTGAACATGGATTTCTTTCCTTCTCTTTGTACAGCTCCCTCACCCTTCCGTCAGCTGCTGCAGTATACTGAAGGTTAATAAGGTGGCAGTGGATTGAGGAGGCGGTGGTGTGGAGACAGACTGATTGTGTGGCTGTTTGCATATGGTTTTTTATTTCAGTAAGGCTCAATATCTTTTAGAATTTGCTTCTATTTGCTGTAGATATGGATCTCAGTATTTGTCTTGCACATTTTGTGTTCTTAGTGTTTAGTTGACCCTGTTTTCATTACTCATTGTTTGAAAGCGGATTTCTCTGTGTGCATTGGGTAAGGCTAGCTTTGCCAAAGTACAGAAGGTTCGCTCTCTAAGGTTTTTTTTATGAAAGTGCCACTTTGCAGGTTGTACTTTGCCCTACAGATTTATGATACAGTGCAAGTCCACGTATCCCTACTCGTGTTTCATTCCTTGACCACAGTACAGGAACAGACCACGAGTTTAAAATGACATGTCATCTAAAAATAGCAGCTAAACTCACTCACCCTTCCCTCAACGCAGCCCCACTCCGGCCGGATAATCCCCCCCTCATCAGGGATCTCTCCACCCCGTCATGAAATGCAAGCTACTCCCACTGTACATTCCACTCAGAGGAATGAGTCAACTCCCCTGTAAATTAAAGAGCAGGGGGCTGGTTATTGTTTTCTGCCAAACAAAGGCAGTTAGCAAACTGGAGTGGAGCAGTTCCCAACCCGTGGTTAGTTAGGCTTAACGGCTGGGGGCCTGGATAGAAGCTGCTGCTGCATCACCAGGTTGGAGTGCCTCAAGGCTCTGTCCCGGGGCCCCTCTTTGGTCTCTTTTTTCCCATCTCTGTTGTGACTGTGTGCATGTGCGTCTGTATGTGTGACCATGTGTGGGCCCTCAGGCTGTTGTCAGGCAGATCACGGGAGCTGTTGTGTGTTAGCCACAGCTGTCTGTGTCTACCTACATGCCTCTGTTCCCTAAAGAAGTAGAAAGAAAGGAGAAGGAAAGGAGTGAGATAGGGGATGGGAGGAGGGGGGGTTGCAACGGAGAGATGGAGCAAGCGCATTCCTCAGCTTGCACAAAACATGTCTGCAGGGGGAACTGCAAGCCCAGCAAGAGTCACAGACTTCCACCTTCTTAGAACAAGACACCCCTCTTTTCCCCCACCCCATCCTCGCCCCCATCCTTCCCCCTCCTCTCTCTCTCCTCTTGGCCCTGCAGTGGTTGAAACGAAGGGATAATCTGACGAGGAATTCCAAAAGCCAGGAATCCGGGGATTATCCAAGGAGAAAAAAAAGTAGATGATGGAATATTTAAGGGTATCGCCAGATTATTACATATACACGGTCCTACTGGTGACAGCATCTAGTATCTATCCATCTATTAGAAACTGAAGCAGCCAAGGTCCAATGTGTACATCCTGATCAACAATAGCATGTCTCAATAATTTTATGTTATGTGCTGCCAATTAGACCAACAGACCTAATCTATTCAAATAAATCTCCAGCTTTCGTTCTTACCTAGTTTGAAGCCAAGTAACATTAACCTGCAGTCACGTCCACTACTCAGAGTAAAGCTATAGTAACCTTTAGTCAACTCCCATCAATCAGTATTAACAATCTGGTATTCTGTTTCACCAGTCAGCGGTGATTAATGCTAATTTAGTGTCAGCCAATCAGACAGTGTGTTTGTACGGCCATGACACAGCTAAGTATGGCCTGTTTAGTAATATTAAATTAGTTCCGGAATGATTTAGTTGATTTATCAATTAGTGAACCATCAGATAATTAATTGATAAGTAGTTTGATAATTGATTAATCACATTAGTCATTACACCCAAATAAAAAAAGCCAAACATTAGCTGGTTTCAGCTTGTTGAATGTGAATATTTATTTCTGCCTTTCCCTGTTTTATTTCACTGTGATTTTAACATGTTTGGGTTTTGGACTGTCAAAACAAGCAATCTGAAGACATTACACTGGGAAATTTTGATGAGGCACAATTATTTCTGACGATTTAAAAAAAGTGATTGATCTAAAATTTCTCCGCAGCAGATTAATCAGTAGTAAAAAATATAGCGTATGTTGTATCTGCTACAACAACATTCCCACAATCCCTCTGGACTTTACTTCAGCCCCTATGGCACGAAACCTGGTGTTGTTCCATATGAGGCTAGAGTAAGCATAGGTTGGCAGCAGCATGGTGTTTGAAATCTGTGTTAGGCTGTGTTATTGTAAACAAGCTGCATCTTTGGGGCTTAGCTCCTCCTGTCCTACTTAACTGGTCGATAAACAGGCTTTAGCTTTAATTATGGTGATGTCTGATATTTCGCCTTCTTACATCATGCTGGTTTCTTGTTTATGTGTTTTGTCTGGCTGTGTGTTGTTTGTGTGTGCATTTGTGCGCATACATCAGTTTCTCTCTGTTTGTGTGTGTGTGTGTGTGTGTGTGTTCTGGATGTCTGAGGATATAATGACAGTGGGTGTATGTCTTGTCTGGTAGCTGTAATCACTACCACTGTGATTGGTCAGTACACCGGGTTCTGTTCGCTTTAGAATCTGTTTGTATAAGTATGTCTATTTTCATATGTATACACAGGATTACATCAGATCCTGCGTGTTTTTGAAATGCCTCTGTAACGTTTCTGCTCCTCTTTGCAACAGATAGTGAGCTTTTTAATTGATTAGTCAGTTGGAATAATTTGCAACTATTTTGATAATTTATTAAAGTAACTTTTAATGCAAAAATGCAGTTTTCAGCCTCTCACATATGGGCATTTCCTGCTTTTCTGTGTTTTATATCATATTAAACGGAATATCTTTGGGTTTGGACTGACCCAACAAGACATTTAAAGACATCATTTTGGACTTTGAGCAACAGGATGGACACTTTTCACTTCTTTCTAACGTTTTATAGACCAAACGATTAATAGATTAATATAGAAAATAATCATCGTATGATAATGAAAATAATATGTTTATATTTTAGTCAAAATATATTAACTGTAGTGTTTTTGTGTGTATTTGTGCATGTGCTGCACGTGTTATCTAGGTCATTTGAAGAGAAGAAGAACCCTGTGCTCCCCAAGTGCTCCCATTACCTACATTTTATGTTTTTGAATGTTTCAAACTTGCTGCATCAAGTGTGATTTGAGGCACAATTATCATGGGCTCTGATTTTGATATTCAGCTTATGATGCCTGATCAGTTATAGTAGTTTTTAGGTTTGTGGCAGAAAAATGCATTAAAAGAATCCCTGTAGCCCTCTCATACACTACGTATATGGGCAAAGGTTTATGGACCACCTTGCGTCGAGGAAGGTTTTCATGACACTGTATATAAAGTCAAAGTCCTTAAAGAAATACTTTTCTGTGTTTGGTGGGGGAAAAATCGACTGGCCGGCACAGAGCTCATCCAACATCTTTGGATGAACTGGAAGCCAGACACCGAACATCAGTGCCTGACCTCACTAACAGCCACACTACCACATTTTCATTTACATTTCTGTACGGGCAGAAACTGAGAGCTTTGGAGATGATGATGCAGTCACCCACGTCAGTCAGTCAGTCTTATCAGTAAGTTAGGATGACATATCTTTTGTGATTTCATCCTTCTTATGTGGGTGCTCCTTTGTCTTTGAAATGGCTCCCTCCAGCAATTTATAATGCTCTCGGTACCGCACTAACATGTCACTGTGTTTGCTTTGGAATGACTCCCAATCTGTGTTTACCATCGTTGTTACCACCTTATACTCGTTTTACTTTTCCTAAAACATCCATAATTTCCAATCGCGCATTAACATTGATCAAATTGCTTCATATTTGCACAGGCATGCACATGCCCCTGTGTACATGTTTGGTCACGATATGCATTTTCAGGCGTGTTAATATGGACTGAGATTATTTATCCTCGGGTTGTTTTTGTTTTGAGAATTGTTTTAGAATGAAAACAAAGTAGTATGGATGTATCCTGATGCCCTTGTGGTTGAATAGGAGAAAGTCTGTGCAGTCAGTTTCCAAGTCCTTTTCAGGAAAGTCTTCACAAAAGAGTGGAGGCTGTTATTGCAGCAGAATCATGCCCATGATTTTGTAAATCTCATATGGGTGTAATGTTCACTGCACTGAATGTGCAAGTCTGAACAACGGGATGTGATACAATACATGTGTGTGAATTTTACTAAAGCATAGCTTTACTGACTACATATATTCGCCAATATTACTGATAAATGCTGTGTGAACGTGTATCATTCCTCATATCTGTAATATGCTTGCTTTTCAGGCACTATCTGGCTCTACCAGTTCCAGTCAGCACACACCCAGAGTGTGCTCAGCAGTGGCAGGTAAGAGTAAGAGGAACAAGCGCGTGTGTGTGTGTGTGTGTGTGTGTGTGTGTGTGTGTGTGTGTGTGTGTGTGTGTGTGTGTGTGTGTGTGTGTGTGTGTGTGTGTGTGTGTGTGTGTGTGTGTGTGTGTGTGTGTGTGTGTGTGTGTGTGTGTGTGTGTGTGTGTGTGTGTGTGTACCCTAATAGATTATCGATGCACTGCTGGGTTGGTTGGCTACAGCAGACAGTGGAAATGGGCCTGGACTCCCCTGAGGAAACAAGATATCTCCAATACACAAACACACAGCTAACACACACATACAGTAGTCACGAACACAGGCAGAATTTGACTTCATAGAAAAAAGGACTTTAACGCGTATTTTGCACACTCACACTTACATCCAATTAGACACAGCGCACACCTGCTGGGTCTTTAGAGGTAGCCGAGCTCCATTCTGTCTGTATCTGAAGATGAAAGGAGGAGAAGAGGAGTGAAGAGACGGGCAGGAGGGAGAAGAGGAGGAGGAAAGAGGGAGACAGGCACTGAGGTAGAGGACAAAGAAAGAGAGCAGATAAAGAGGAAGAGGAGGAGCGCGGATGAAGAGTGATAGCCAACTCTGCACGCTCCCACCTCTCCTGCCTTCTTCTCTCCCTCTCTCCTTTGTGAACAGATGGGTGGAGGTATCAGATAATGATGAAAGCCAAAACGGGGGGAGTAAAAAAACACGTACACACCGGCAGTCACACATGGCTGCACACACACGCATTCACTTTACTAGACTGATGCAATATTTTAAGTTCCTCGTTGCTCTCTGTCTCCTCATTCGCCCGCACTGTCATATTTACACATGACATGATCACACTGTGTTTGTGTCTCGTGTGTGTAGAGTGATCATGAGTTAGTCAGGTCAGACGGGTTCTTCAATCTCGTTCCCACAGTGAAGGCACTGCAAACACACACATACACACACACAGCGCAAAAGATCTGAATTGACACCCAGTGATGTTGATGTTTTCCCTGGACAGAGAGATGGGCGAGGTAGGTAGGGAGGAGAGGGAGGGAGAGGCTCAAAGCAGATGATGAATCAGATGAACGGTGGGAAGAAAAAGATAAAGAGGGTTGAAGTAAAAAAAAAAGGAGGATGAGAGGGAGAGAAAAAAAGAAGGCATCAAACTTGCGAGCCATGCGGGTCTTTGCAGGGGGGGAGAAGGGCAAACTGAGGTGCGGTGGAGAATTCAGATGTTTCGGCATCAGTGGGTTCAAGCTGCAATCTGTGCCGAATCCATCGCACATCACAACACGCACTCCGGCTCGTGCTCGCAACTGATGAAGTTCACATCATGCTGGGCTATGCTGCACCAGCGACGGCTCTGCGTTGGCAACTTCAAATACCACGGAAAAAAAGGTTACAGTTTGGCATTTAGGAACCTCACCACCTTGATCCATTGTAAACTGCACACAGTACACTCACTTACACCAAACTACACCTGATCGCTCCAGGCCTGTTACAGAGGTGTCAGATGGATGTTTGTTCGAGAAAAGAAACTTTTGCCAGGGAGGAAGATGTTGCTTTTTATGACAGAATGTATAGTTGTGGATAATGTTGCCCTTAGGATAAAAATGTAGATAATGTATTCGGGATGAAGATTTGAGTAAGCTACATTAGCATTTGGATGTTTTCATGGGACAATATAGAGCCTACGATTCAGCTGGGAAAAGCTCAGCTACATTTTTAATCTAATTCTAATTCAATAATCTTTTGCATGGTGATTTCTTACCTGTGAAGGCAGAATTTCTTGAGGGCAAATGGGATGAAACTGCCTCAGTGTTAGCTCTGTTTTGTACAACTAAAAAAAGCACTTGTAATGTGGCAACATCTTTGTCAAAGTAATGTTGCATTTAGTAGAAGACTGTTGCAGTTTGACCTAAGACATAAGACCTGCAGACTGGAAGGTGACACTGTCAGTCATCATCTTAAACCCGCCTCCCATGAAATAAATGGTTGTGATTGGTCCACCCACAGCCAGGTTGTCTAGAAATCTGTCTGTATGGGAGAGGGGGCTGACCTATCTGCAGGAACAAATGAGTTTGCCAGATTTGTCTGGTTTCCAGGCTAGCAAGAAGTTGAATGGAGGATGATGTGCTCAGTCTGACCTACCACAGATTGCAGGTGTGCGCTTGCGCGTGTGTAGTGCGCCTCTGTGAGTCTATATGTTGTCAGCTTTCTGCCCTTCACGGTGGTCAAATGTACTGCCAGCATGGACTCTGTGTTCCCAGGCCAACAAGTGTAGCTATTCAAGTTTTTTTCTGGCCAGACTGCCGTCTCTCTCTCTCCAACCTAGCTATGTTTACATCGAGCTGTCAAGTGAATTTTATGCAAACTTTTACAATGTTGCAAAAATGCAAATGAGGTGTTTTCCATCAGTTTAAAGTGAATAAAAATAGGCTTCCTGAATGTCAAAATATCCACTAGAAAGCCTGAAAAAAAAGTCTGATCAGCGTTTTTGTTGTATTTCTTGGACATGACATCTTAACGTCTTTCAGAACCTCCGACCCGTCCCTTTACTTTACTGACTTGACTTTACTGCAATAACACTGCAATAGTTAGCTTTTGAAACACACATATGTACATGCTTTCTTGCTGAGAGATAGATAAGAAGATCATCAATACCTCTCTCAGATATGTCCAGTAAATATTAGGCTACAGCCAGCAGCTTTATACCTTAGGCTACACCCATACAACTAAATCTACGCCTGGCTTCCCCACTACTATGGGTCTCCAATCCCCCTAAAAAATTATCCTTGGAAATGCTTTGGAAACTCTGCTGAGCCTGTTTTAGTTTGAAAACACTTGGGGTGGAGTTTTAGTCTAGATGGGCAGAAAAGGAGACCTTTGGAAACCATGATGCAGACACCCCCATCAGTAAGTCTTTTTAGTTAGGTAGGATGACATACCTTTTGTGATTGTGTGGGTGCTTCTTTACCTTTGCCATGGCTTCCTCCAGTGACAGATAATATGTTGCAGTATCTATGTTTTCCGTCGCTATTACCACCTCATACTCAAGTGTTACTTTCATCAACAGTTCCATCTCAACGTCGGTCCAAGCGAATAAATCTCTGGTCTTGCTTTTCATCATTGTTGTCCAAGTATGTTCTGTTTTTTCAACTTGTACACCCATCCCAACAAAGTAGTTTGGATGTAGCCTTAGCTTAGTATAAAGATTGCTTTGAAGAAAGCCAAAGACATCTGAGGACCATGGGGAATAAAAAGGAAATAACTTGCTATATAACGCCCTGTAAAACCACAACTTGTCATTTTTACACTTTGGCAAATAAGCATATTTCACAAAATGGGAAACTATTCCTTATTAAGTCTCAAAATATATTTTTTTATTCATGGAGCTACAATATTTACGTGCTTTTTAACAGAGAAGGATGTTGTGGGTAAGGACAGGTTCCAATTTCCAATGCAGGAATCAAAAAAAACAATGTTACACTCCATTTTTGTAGTGCAGTATAAAGTCCATCCATCCATCTTCAACCGCTTGTCCCTATCGGGGTTGCGGGGGGGCTGGAGCCGATCCCAGCTGACATCGGGTGTGAGGCGGGGTACACCATGGACAGGACGCCAGTCTATCACAGGACACATAGAGACAAACAGAGACAGACAACCACTCACACCTACGGGCAATTTAGAGTCATCAATCAAACTAACCCCTAACCTAACCTCTTTGGACTGTGGGAGGAAGCCGGAGAAAACCCACGCAGACACGGGGAGAGCATGCAAACTCCACACATATGGGCCCCAGCCGGGATTCAAAGCAGGAACCCTCTCGCTATGGGGCGACAGTGCTAACCACCACAGCACCGTTCACTTACTTGGAAATTCAAACAAGCATGTTCAGATCTTGTTCACACAGATTAGCCTGGGTTAATTTATTACTGACTGAAACATGCTTCAAGTCAGCGTGTAGGTTTTCGCAGGAATTGTTCAAATATCGGCATCACCAGTGACCTCTGTAATTCCGACAGATCAACCCCTCTTTTCTTCTGCTCTCTGTGGAGTGAGACTTGCGGTGGTGCGGAATCAACAGCAGAAGGTGGGGAGGAGAGACGAGAGGGTATGATATTTGATGAAGGAAGAGAAAGAGGGGGAGGGAGGGTGTTGGGAGAGACAGTGCCTAAACCAGTGTTAATTGAACACAGCTGTACCTCGTTAAACATTAATTGGCAATTAATCAGCTCACACACCCCAAGTTGAATATATCTTGAATATGTCTTTTAAAAGAGAGAGAGAGAGAGAGAGAGAGAGAGAGTGGTGGAGAATAAAGTAAATTATTCACAGTAGCACAAGGAAAGCCTGTTCTCGCTCGGCCTCCCTCTCTCCCTTTTCTCTCCTCCATCTCTTTCTCTCCCTCTCTGTGCTCCATTCAGCCCATTAATCTAGTTTTCTGCCTTTATCTCCGCTTCCTTCCCTTCATCTGTGTGCAGTTCATCCAGAGATGGAGAGAGAAGGAGTGAAAGAGAGATGTCACAACAAGGAGGAAGTGCCAGAGGGGAAAGGAGGGATGGAGGAGATAGGAGAGGCCCTGATGCTCCTCCATGAAGGGTATCATCAGGAGCAGAAAATACTCTTAACATGTAAAATGGTGTATATCCGCTCAAGGTTTTCACAAGACCTGGGGACACATTTCATCTTTCCTTGAAAGCATTCATGGTTTTGCACTTGGCTGTGTATATGAAAGTGACAGCTACAGTTGTGTAAAATAGAGAGCCTAACCTCATGACACATAACTGTGTGAAATATGCATGGCGGTATATCAGTTTCTATTCTTTTTTTAATATACTTTCTTACTGTAGATTTGTATTTGTGGAACGTAAATGTACAGGAGAAATGAACAGACAGGTCACCCTAGGTTACACACTACAGTTCACATGGTGACAGTCCTGTCTCTGAGTCACAGGCTACATTACAAATAGTTTCAGGTGGAAAGAAAGGGCATAGAGGGACAGCATTGACAGGGCACAGTGGAGATCATCTCAAGTCCATAGAATTCAATCTCGTCCCGACAGGAGGTTAAATTATCATTGCCAAGCGGTATTTATCTAACGACTATAATGTCTCAATGTACATTCGTTGAGCGAAAAAAAAAAAGGAAATAATTATGAATGTGATAATACAGATGGACCACAAACATGGGGTGAAGGGAAGGCGAGTAAGTTGTTATTATTTATATCATAGTTCTTGTGTAGTGATCGTTTTGACAACTTCTTTCAACCTATGTCAATACAGATAAGTCACAGGAATGAAATTAGGAAGTTAATATAAATGGGATAAAAACCCAATATACCAATATCTATTAGTGATACACCGATACATTGGCCGGCCGATATTATCAGCCGATATTTGCGTTCTTTAGGTGTATTGGCATCGGCCGATGCAGGCTGCTGCGTTTTCCACAGGCAGCTCCATGTTGCTGGAGACACCTTTTTTAAGTTCAATAAAGGTTTTTTTTTTTTTTAATTGAGACTGGTAACATTTTAAGTACCTCGGGATCATGTTCATGAGTGAGGGGAAGATGGAGCGTGAGTTTGGCCGGAGAATCGGAGCAGCGGGGCTGGTGTTGCAGTCGCTCTACCGCACCGTTGTGAGGAAAAGAGAGCTGAGCCGGAAGGCAAAGCTCTCGATCTACCGGTCAATCTTCGTTCCTACCCTCACCTATGGTCATGAAAGTTGGGTCATGACCGAAAGAACGAGGTCGCGGGTACAAGCGGCCGAAATGGGTTTTCTCAGGAGGGTGGCTGGAGTCTCCCTTAGAGAGAGGGTGAGAAGTTCAGCCATCCGTGAGGAACGCGGAGTAGAGCCGCTGCTCCTTTGCGTTGAAAGGAGCCAGTTGAGGTGGTTCAGGATCATCTAGTAAGGATGCCCCCTGGGCGCCTCCCTAGGGAGTTGTTCCAGGCACGTCCAGCTGGGAGGAGGCCTCGGGGAAGACCCAGGACTAGGTGGAGAGATTATATCTCCACACTGGCCTGGGAACGCCTCGGGATCCCCCAGTTAGAGCTGGTTAATGTGGCCCGGAAAAGGGAAGTTTGGGGTCCCCTGCTAAAGCTGCTGCCCCGCGACCCGACCCTGGATAAGCGGATGAAGATGAGATGAGATGAGATGAACATTTGTTATCATCATTGTGTAATTTTTAGGATGTAAATTAAGGGAGAAGAAGTAGTATCGGCTCCAAATATCGGCTCAAGAAAATCAGCAGTCCGTATGAGTCATCAGCTAAGGCGGATGGATAAAAGAAAACGTTATCGGCGTCGGCCCTAAAAAAATCCATATCGGTCTATCCCTAATATCTATGGTAAACTAGATCTATGGTTTTTCATATTTGCAGCTACACCATATTAGCTGCAACAATTGCTGTTAATCTTCAATAGGCAGCAAAAAATATATTATTGTTCACCGTGAAGAACACCAGACAACTGCATCCCGTCTTACTAATGGTTATAGCTTTTATTGAAGAACTCGGGGCTAAATAAAAGAGCCAACACAAGTGTCAAAAACTGCAGTTCCTTGAACGGCCACTAGAAGCTGGCTCCAAAAGCAAGCCAATCTGTAAAATGGTAAACCCCGATGTAAACGTGCCCAACTTTACAGCAGAAGTTTTTTTATGGACTCGTACGCTGGCTTTGTAGACCGCGTCATAAAAATCGTACCTCGAGACAGGAGTGTCCACAAACCTTTGGCCATATACTGTATCAGGGATTCCTTTCATGCCTCTTTGCTCATTTTTGGATTATTGGCTCTTAATCAACATAACAATTAATAACCCCAAGCTAACTCTATATAACAGTGCACAACACCATGCGCACAGTATGTGACACAAGCAGTTTGTAACACTTCTAATTGTACATTTACAGTTCTGTACCACAGAACAGCATGGTTTGTATATTCTGTGTACTCCTGACAGCAGAATAAGCCACTCTAAACCTTTAATGAGGCCCAGTCATGCATTAACTACAGTGAAACCGCCAGAATCTTCAAAAACACGGTCAAAGAAGTTTTTGGTCAAATGATAGAAAACTTCAGATTCCGCCAGCTAGTGTGGATGTGCTTTCAGCTGCTGAAGTTTATATCCAGCATATGTGGCCACAGGCACTTTGTGTTCCTGTGTTTGAAGACATACTGTGTGTGAAGTAAACCCAGTCTATCCTGCATATCCAGTGTGTTAGGCTGTTCTGCCCAGTGCTGCTGACTCTTATATAACAGTACTGACAGCAACATGGGTGACCTGCAGTGCACTCACTGACACACATTCTTTGTCTCCCGCCTTCTCTCGATCTGTCACTATGTCTTCATCTCCGCTCGCACTTGTTTCCTCTCCCCCCGAAATCGCAGCTATTTCCATCTCTCTTAATTAAACGCTGTCTTAACCGCTTTGTTTCCTTCTGTCCCTTTTCGTTATCCGTGGCTGCTTCCTCTCTCTTTGCTCTCTTTTATCGGTGTAACTTTGGCTGCATCCCAAAATTCCCAGCTATTACTCAACCTCTCTTCGTTTCTACCTCTTTTTCCCTGTCCTCTCTATCAGTCCTCATCTATCTGCCCTCACCTTCTAAGTCTCTCTTTCTCTCCCTCTCTCTCCTTCTGGGCTGCAGCTCAAATATTACAAATGCTATTGCATACTGGCTAGGGGCCAAATCAGCAAGGCGATAAATCAATACAGCGAGAGAATTATGTAACATGCCACCATATTGACTGGTCTTCTCTCCTCCTCCTCCCTCCTTACCTCATTGGGTGGTTTCCTTCTCCGCTCCTAGCTCTCTGTCATTAACTCACCTTGTTTTCTGTGCCCTCATTTAACCAGATATATTGTCAAAGTCCTATTGATAGCTTCAGGTTTCATTTTGGGGTGAAATCATGTTATTTACACTTATTCATACAGAGTACAACTGCTGTCATTAAACAATAAGCACCTGCTCAAAGTGATAGGACACTAATTGCCCAATAATAAGAAAACATTTTAAGCTACTTTCACACAGCAAGTTCAACGCGGGAATGTTGCGACGCTATGCTGGCTGGGCTTTCTGCAATGAAAGGTACAAACGTGGGATGGGGTGACAGATTTGTTTCCGCTGGTGAGCGGGCAGTAGAGATTGTCCTAGAGCCGAATCAATGTCTTTATCAAGCACAGCCGGCAAGGCAGGACTTCACGCACTAGATGCTGATGCTGTTGTGTTACGTCCAGAATGCTTCCATGCTCTCTAAACTCACACACTGGGGCAGCGTTATGGCGCTGGTATTTGGTTCGGTGTGAAAAAGCAAAACAACTTATCTTCTTTACAGCAGTGTTGTGGAATCTCTGTGAAAGAGGCTTCACTGTAAATGTGATCATATGTAGTAAGACGTTCAACCTGAAAGTGGTTTGAGTTATTACAAATGAAAATCGCAAGTTTGATTAAACTTTAATATTTCTCATTTTAGTTGAGAAGGACATTAGCAAACCCGAATGTAACATGAAGAAACACAAACTATTGGCTGGTGTTTATGCTCTAGTGGTACAGTTATACTATGTAGACTACTTAGTAATCTGCAAGGTGGTAAATGTAAGCCTCACCCGGAACAAAGAAGTGAAGAAACAGTTTCTAGATTTGAATCTAAACTTTGACCTTTTTGTGTGCAGGTTCTCCTTGTTTCTGTTAGGGACATAGTCCTTGACTGAGGCACTGGCTTCAGGCTGGAGCTGGTCCCAGTGGGGGGAGAGCTTACTGCCTGAGGGGGGGTGGGGGGTGCTACAGAGGAGTTGAGCTAGGTGTATGCACACTGTATCTCCAGCAAGAGGGTGCATGAGCCAAACATTACATCATTACATATTTTGCGTAAAGCGTGAATGCTCTGCAAGTTATCGCCATGCTTGGTCGTGCACCTCTAAATGTTTTAACTAGGCGCCCACTGCAGGTGCAGGGTGTTTCAGACCTAAATGAAATGGAAAATAATTAATACATTTTGACTTTTGATATGTCAGTATTTAAATGCCATAAAGACAAACATACACAGGCATGAATATTTGATATGAGATATGAGTTCCCAGTTTATTCCTCCACTGCGTTGAGGAGCTGCATGTTTGGTCAATGGCGTTCATCTTGTAACTTGTTGACTTCTTGCTCCCTTACGGAATGTGTTCTTTGTATGCCTTGTATCCCTGATGTTTCGGACAATATTGCGATGAACAGCACGTTGAGCATAAGCGCTTTTGTGCATGCTCGTAGCTTGCACGCCATCTGTGGAGGCCTGCACCACGGTGTCTCGTGAGTATAATCAAGGCTTTATGTTGGGTTCAATTGTGAGGACAAATACTGCGTTAATGTCAAAACTTGGTAAATTAGATGTTTTGCTTCTGTGTCAAAACAATAGTGGCAGATTTTCTCATCTCTTAACATCATGCACCAGTGCAGATATTAACCCGATTGAATGGTTTAATCAAATTAAGAATGTAAACTTTGTCTGTTGGTTCATTGTTAGACTTTCTTGTCGGATGCTGGCCAAGCTCCGGTGATCTCCTTCCCTGCTCAACCAGTGAGTAGTTCTGATGTTTGATGTACCCGTTGTGTAGTTGTTGAAGGGTTCAGCTTATAACAAAAAACATTATAGAAGTGTCTTTAGTTTTTTTTAGTTTATTAGTTTATTTTACACACACACTGTGTGGACGTACCCTAAGACAATTCAAACATTTAAAAAAGATAGAATGCAATACAATGGGTGATATTTACAACAGTACATCACAAGGAAACTACATCATAAAATATATATACAACACCATACTTTGCGTGTGAGGAAACTGTTTGTGTCACACAAAGGTTTAGATCAATGATCACATGAATGGTTTCCCTTCAGCCATGTGTTAAGTGTTGTTTTAAAGGACCTGAAGCTTGTGCATTCCTTAGTTTTTTATCAAGAATTTTCACAGATTCTTTGTAAAGAGAGTATAATAATTTTACTGTAGTCATGCCTGTCTAGCACCAGCTTGTGACACGGTAAGATAAATGTGAACAGGTCACCGGGTGCATGAAGAGCTTAGCAGCAGCTAGAGGCAGTTGATGTCTAATATGTCTGAAATTCATCAGAGTAGCTCTGACACTTCTGGAGACTTTTTTTTTTTTTTACACGTTTTTTAAAGTTCAAGTTAGAATCAATAATTATGCCCAGATACTCAACAATATTTATAAGCTCTCCTTCAACCAAGATGTTAGGTTTATGCAAGCTTTGCTTTGCTTTGCTAATGAATAACACAATTGTGCCACAAGCATGTGATATAAGTGAACAATCGGTTTTACTTCTGTAGAGCATATAAAGTTCAATGACACTGTGTATCTGATCTTTTCCTTCTGAATGTTGATTGAACGTTGATATAAACTGGTAAAAAAAATGGACAAAGACACTGAGCATTAGATGGAGATTGTGTTTTATCACTGAGTCGGCACACCAGATGGAAACTAATGACACTGCAGCTTTAATAACAGGTTGGAAAATGTATCTATTAAACATTAGTGCTAATTCAAACTGTGTGCAAAGTTCAAGGATCTTCTGACTCAACCGTACGGGCTAAAACTAATTCAAAGTGGTTATCAGCTGTGATAACTTTCCATTGCAGCTGTTCTCTGATGAAAGGTCCTCACTTCAAACGGGCAGCT
The DNA here is from genome assembly GCF_963691815.1 of Echiichthys vipera. Taxonomy (NCBI): domain Eukaryota; kingdom Metazoa; phylum Chordata; class Actinopteri; order Perciformes; family Trachinidae; genus Echiichthys; species Echiichthys vipera. The sequence continues at coordinate 15,627,077 of NC_139847.1, read as the reverse complement.
TTAGAATATGCATGCTGTACAACAGGAACCGAAATTAAATTAACTTCTTCGGGAGGGCAGATACGTTCAACAACTGGCACAAACTCAGCTGCTCATTTTATGGAAACCGCTCAGTTTTTGCCTTCTGCGTTTTTGTTTCAGTATTCTGTTACCATTCCATTCTAGTCTGAAGTCCTGGTGCCCTGGCTTCTTTGTGGAGTGTGTGTGTGTGTCTGTGTCTGTGTCTGTGTGTGTGTGTGTGTGTGTGTGTTTGTGTGTGGAAGGAGGGGGTGGGGGGGGCGGTCTATAGGAGTCAGTGAGTGCAGTTATACTTCCTATATTTCCTCCAGCCTATGCCCTGGTCAGAGAGTGCAGTGCTGTATTTTCCATACCGTCACCCCTTACCGCCCTCTCTCTCTCTCCCGGCTTTCCAACTTTTTTCTCTGCTCTGGAATTCCATCTTCCTGCACGTGGACAGCACTCAAGAGGGCACGCTGTGTATGTGTGTGTGTGTGTGCGTGTGTGTGTGTTTGTGCACGCCTGTGAGTGTGCGTGTCTGAACCTGAGCTTTAGGAAACATCTCCGAATGAAGTGTGAGAGAGCAATATAACAACAAGTGGACACTACTTGATCCACTGGCCCAGCCTGAAAGCTCTGTAAAGCTCAAACTGTTTCTGTGTTCACTGCAAACGCAGTACATTTAGTAAAGGGCAATCAAATGGTTTTTCTGTTAGAAAACGTTTTATTAGACTTTCGAAATGCCGTCTGGATTATTTGGGTTGTTTGTTCATCCATCAGACTTTTCAGTTGCACATTAAGTAATATCGATCTGGAAAGCTTTTCCTTGGTTCAACAAATGTCAAGTGATTTCCTCCAGGGAACAAACAAGAAATTACATACTGATAAAACAGTGGAAGAAAGGGAAAAAATCCATAATACAATGCAAAAAGAACTTTCCCCAAGACAACAACTTGCATCCTACTGTTGCAGTTCTGGCTATCGCTCTTATTGGTAATAAACAGAGGTGCAATAAAGCAGGAAACATGGACCATGAGCAACAAGAGAAAATGATGGCAGATGGTTAAATGATTACCCAAATTTGGTGTTGTAAACATCCATTTAATAGTGGGGAATTGATAAGATTTTATTGATAACAATGTCGGTATGCAGTAGATTCTGCTTATCCGTCCGATTCTTTATTGATTCCCTAATTGGCTCCTGATGAATTTTCTGTTCGTGTTTTTAAAGAAGAAATCTGCTAAGCCTGCCTGTGTGGCCCTAATGTTGTTATGACAATATGCTTCAGTCTGTCCTAGTCTTCGCCATGACTCCCTGTTTCCAGCAGCGGAGATGTCATTGTTTTGTCTGAACTGTCAGAAAATCATGCCGGAATTGATTGCCGGAGGCAACCCATCCAGTTCCTATTCCAATTTCTAACCGCTTCTCAACTGGAACCGGTCCTCAATTTCCATAACTAGTTAACACACCAACTTCCTGGTTAGACTTTGACCTACTATACTTGCAGTAGTTGTACAGTTGCACTACTATTATTTAGCCTAGCATTGCCAGACCTCCTGACTGTGTCAATGCTGGAGAAAAGTTTTGCTGCTCCGGTTTATCATTCTGCTAAAGGAAAAAATGGACTAGCTTGTATTTCTTTCAACCATTCACAGTCATCTTAGGGTGCACTCACACTGTCCATCCGAACCGTGGCCAAGCACACTTCACGGCTAAAGTCTAGTTCGCTTGACCAGTGGGTACAACTGCACCATGCCCAGGCACGGCACGCTTGCCGGCCACGGCCCGTGTGAGAGAGGTGGGCTTTTGAAAGGCATGGATACACATGTACGGGCACGAGCATGAGCATTGTCGGAGGCCCTGATGTCTGTTTATACAGTATGTGTCTGTTATCCGCAATGGACATTTAAAAAGATGCCGCCGAATGGTTTGCGGTGGTTTGATGCGGAGGTGGAGTTTTTACTGCAGATTTGGTCAGATGAAACGTTCACAAACAGTCTGGCAAAACTAAATCTTGGAGGGGTGATGACGTAAAGGCGAGACACATTGGAGCCGCAACCCAGATCATTTCAACTAATGTGAGTACAAACAGGCCTGGGCCGCGGGGGAAGGGGGAGGGGGTGACAATTACCCTAAAGCACGGGCCACGTTACAAATGGACAGTGTGAGTGTGCCCTGAGCCTCACAGCGTGCTCACACTGTCCTTTTGGCCGCGGCCAAAACCGGTTTTTCAGCTAAAGCCTAGTACCTTTAAGCCATGTGAGTGCACCCGCTCCGCGCTCAACTGCGGCCAGCGGACCGTCCACGGCCCGCTTGAAAGAGGTGGGCTTTAGCGGAGCCGTTTGCACATGTACGAGCACGAGCGTGCACACGTGTACGAGCACGAGCCCTACGGCAGTAGCGTTATGTCCGCCTGTTCGGACATGTAAATAGAAGGACGGACCACGCGCGGACATTTAACAACAACAACAATGGTGGTGAAAGGTTCACGTTGGTGTGATGCGGAGGTGGAGTGTTTACTGCAGATTTGGTCGGATGAAAATATTCAAAAACAGACGACAAGACGCACAAAAACTCAGAGGTCTACGGAAAGATTTGTAAACAAAGCCACACACACGCGATCAATGCGTGTGATGTGTTACGGCGTGATGGCGTATGGACAGCAAGAAGCATTGGCCGGCCCTGGCAGTGTGAGTACAAACGGGGCTGGGGCGCGGGGGGGAGAGGGAGGGGGGACAAGTACCCTAAAGCCCGGGTCGTGGTCCGGGAGGACAGTGTGAGCACGCTGTCAGATGAAGCGGCAGTGTCCTTGCAAAAGAGATATAGGTAGGGGAGGAGAATGCCAATTGAAACAGGCGACCGATGGCAGGCTTCATCCCAGCAGTGTACATCCGGTTATTACTGACATTTAGAGTGCGCTCACATGTGGTTTTACCTTAGTGCTTTTGATAATCTGGCTAAACTGTTGGCATGGTTACAACCCGTCTGATCGTCTGACTGCTCGAGGATTCTCGCCCATTCCCATCCCTTTATCAGCGATAATTGATGAACAAAAGTATGAAAAAAGACCTGAGTTGTGATGAACTGGAATGATATTTTAAGGTTCATAATTGAGAAAAACAAACGTAGTTTACAAAGAGGAAAAGGCAGTTAAGCAATCATCTAATCTAATCCATCAAATTAGAAACAGAAATTAGATGGAGCAAATCCAATCAAACCACTAAACGTATGTTGACAGAAGTCAGTACACGCAGGAAAGAGTTCGGAGTCCAGATCTGATACACCAAGTCTTCCGGTGGTCTTGGTGTATCAGATCTGGATTCTGAACCAGGAAGCCATTGTTCTCATCAAGCCACATGTTAGCTGGTTTTTATTCTTATCGCTGGCTTCACACATCTGTTGGTACGAAGATGTAGGTGCAGTAAATTCACACGCGATGTAGTTTTATAACCCAGATAGAAGGTTATCTGCATCCGTATTGATTCGTTTAGTTTAGGTTTTTTTTAATCTTCAGCGTGTGTGCTGCAGGTCAAAGCACATCTCCATCAGGTTTACATCACGCTAATGAAGAAGAGAAATCGAGGTAGAGAGTGAACACAGAGGCTCCTTCTGCTCTCCAATCCCATCTGTTTGACACAGAGGTAGGGAGGGGAAGGATGAAGAGAGAGAGAGAGAGGGAGGGAGGAGAGAGGGAGGGGTGGTAGACGAATGAGAACGAGGCCAGATCAGGCTGAGGGAGGGATGGGGGGTGGAAAGGGGGGAGGTGCTGTTTAGAGAAAGGCAGGGAGTGAAAAAAAAAAAAATCAGAGGGAGGCAGGCTGGGGGGTTGGGCTCCGAGCCTGTGCATGTGTATGTGAGCAAAGAAAGCAGCAGCAAGCGAATGTGTGTTGTGTATGTCTGTGTGTGTGTTTGTGCGCGTGTGTGCGCTCGCTCTGTTCCTTTCCTTTCTTTGTTTGACTACTGAGTGGGAAAAAAAGCGAGACAGAATATAGAGAGATAGAGAGAGAGAGGGTGAGGAAGAGAAACACAGACAGGAGAAGAAGAGGATCTAAAACGAGAGTCACTTTTATTTTCTAGAGAGGGAGAGGAGAAGAAAGACAAAGGATTTCTATTTTGGTCTATTTTTTTCATGTTTTTTTCCCCCCCTTGCAGACTGTAGAATAAGAAAAAATATGTATACCAACAACAACAACAGCTCTGCATGCTTTTGACAACAGTGTCATATTCGGGAGCAGTGTGTGTTTTGTGAGCTGGCTCTGTGCGTATATGTGTGTGTGCGCTGAGGAGGTGGGGGAGGCAGCCTGTGCAATTTAAAGGGAAAATACAAGGCACACACAAAGCTGGGAGAGCAGGCAGGCAGCAGGAGAGGAAAGGAAAGGAAAGGAAAGGAAAGGTAGTGGGAATCTGCTGAGCTGGCTGACCCTTTAACTAACAAACCTCTTTGGGATTTTACTCCACCGAACCGACCCTTTGCGTCTCCCTCTGAGTTCAACCTGAGCCCAGCCACGGTAAGACAAGCTTCCTATCCACAAGCTCTCAGCTGTTTCACCGCTACCGCTCTGCAGACAAAAGCAGGAGAAAGTTGCTGTGTGTGTGTGTGTGTGTGTGTGTATGTGTGTGCAGATGGAGAGGAGCTAAGCTAAAGGCTGGAGCTGGAGCTAAGGCTAAAAGGCGTGAGGAATGCAGCACAAAGGGAGCTTGTGTGCTCCAGCTGGGGCTGTGTGTATGTGTCTGTGTGTGTGTGTCTTTGTGGAAGGGCTTGAATGTTTATGTCACGGGGCTTCCCAAACTTTTGCATGTGAAAGATGCCCCAAAATAGACAAGCACTGGACCACAGAGCCCCTTTTTGGTCAAAGATGGGTCCTGTCCTGGTTGGTTGTGTACTGAAGGTGGATCAGACATTATACAGTGTCTGCGAGGGCTTTACATGAAAGGAAAGTGTTCCGAAATGAAGGGTACTGTCATTTACTGGGAAACAAAAGGAAGGTCCCATCATGTTAGTTTAAAAACCAGTGGTTCATGTCAGAGCCGGGGCCATTTAAATACCCCTGACGGCTCCGCAGCCAGCTGGCTCACCGGCGCGGAAAACAAAACACAAAAGTAGTTCATTTCTACTTCTCTATCTCTTTGTCTCCTTTTTCACACCCTTTCCACTCCATCACCCTCTTCTACCATGTCTTTTCTCTCTTTCATCCTCGCTCCTCGCTGATTTAAATGCCAGTTTGCACAAAAGGTCCCTTTTTTTCCTCCTCCTCTCCCCCTTTCTCTCTCCCATTTTCATTTTTCCACCAGTATCTCTCCTCTCTTTATCTCTCTATCGTAAAGTAGACAGGTGAACGCATTGAACACGGGTCTTGTGACTTTGCTGCCTAAGCATTAATCAGTGAATGCCTTTCTCTTCTGCACACACACACACACACACACACACACACACACACACACAGATGCCGGCTCCCATTAGCTTCTTACACATAGTTAAACACACACAGCTCAGCACTACAAATTGTGTGTTGTTCCCGTCCAGTGTGTTGTGGTCTGGGGGTCTTGTCAGTAGTCTGGTCTGCGGTCAGCACCCGTTTTGTAAATGTGTGTGTGTGTGCGTGTGTGTGCATGCTCCTCCCTAGGTGTGAGAAATACAACACTTGTGCTGGCGTCTGCCTGGAGCTAATATTGGTGTGTGTGTGTGTGTGTGTGTGTGTGTGTGTGTGTGTGTGTGTGTGTGTGTGTGTGTGTGTGTGTGTGTGTGTGTGTGTGTGTGTGTGTGTGTGTGTGTGTGTGTGTGTGTGTGTGTGTGTGTGTGTGTGTGTGTGTGTGTGTGTGTGTGTGTGTGTGTGTGTCCTAATTAAATCCATGCCCCCGTGTTTAAGCCAGTACAGATATTCCTCGAATAAAAGCCTCACTAGAAAGACATCTCACACGTACTACTGTAAACTGATCCCTACAGTACTCCACCACACGCTCACGTGAGCGCCCGGCCCGCACATGCGCACACACAAACACACACTTCCACACACAAGGCAAAATCCCTGTTACTATTCCATTTGTCGCCCCCACCCTTCCTGCCCTCCCTCAGGGAATTTCCTCCTTTCTGTCTTTTCATTAGTTCATTACTAGCGGAAGTAGAGCATCCTCTGTTCTCTGACATTTCTCGTTCCTTTTTTCTTCTCTTTCTTTTTTTTTATTCCTCCACCACTTCCTGTCCAACTGCGATTATCCAATATCCAATGGCGTTCCAGGCGCAGTTCAGCCAGGGTCGCCTGCTGTGGGCTGGAATACATCATCGCTGCTCTCTCACTACCTCACATAGCCTTGCCCGATTAGGATATACTGTATACAGGGCACAGCCAGCGCTAATGCTGCGCTCATCTGTTTACCGGGCTGCTGGTTCAAATACTGAATACACAGAGTGGTGTATTACAGATGGATATGATAAGGCATGACATATTGCATTATGGTACGGCAGAGTGGATAATACTAGGATGGATTACTTTTCAATAGAGTTCTGTTTGTTTGATCAAATAGAGCAACTTGTGTACGGTACAGCGAACAGACAGGCAAATGGACATATTAAGTGGTTGAACATAACCGATTCTGAAAGGACTTTTATTGTGTAATAGAAGGGAGAATCATATTCTGTAATGAGAAGTTGTTTGATAAGTTGAACAACATATGACAGACTAGAACATTATATGGTATATTAGAATTTGATTAATAGTATATAGTTTTTTAGAGCTGCAAAGATTTATATTTTTATTTCTGTCATGCCAAACATTTAATATATATTGCTGCATCCCATGTGGGGCATATGAATACATTAATATACTGTATATATGTCTATAAGTACTAAAACATAAAGTTAATCTTGATAATGGGTGTTTTCTCTTTCTTTCTTCTCAGTAAAGAGTACAAAACAACATAGAAAACCACGATGTAGATGTTTTTAGCTTGACGGACAGTAACATATGATAGTGTCTAAAATGTGACGGGACAGATTTTCATTTTGGCTACAGTTTTGCATCGTCATTAGTTGGGGGGAGGGGGTTTGGAGGTGTGTGTGTGTGTGTGTGTGTGTGTGTGTGTGTGTGTGTGTGTGTGTGTGTGTGTGTGTGTGTGTGTGTGTGTGTGTGTGTGTGTGTGTGTGTGTGTGTGTGTGTGTGTGTGTGTGTGTGTTTGTGTGTGCGCTTTGCTGATGCAGATAAAATATGGGGATTTGGCCCATGATAACAGTTGATTCTGGAGCTGTCTGTGTAGCAATAAGCCATTTCCTGCACTGAGAGCCATTAGGACGCCACCCAACCCCCCCAACACCCTCCTTGGTCTGTCACCCACCATGCTCCTGTGTTCCTCTGCAGATGTGCACGTACACACAAACACACATAGAGGGGAGGTTGGGGGGTTGTGATTGAATTTGAGTGTGCATGTGTGCTGCTCTCCTCTCTACCCCTCCTCAGCCCCGGGGCAGCCCCCCCCCCCCCAAACTCACACACACACTCTCCCCCACGGCTGAAGGGGGGAGATTGTGCATTCATTGGAATGGAGGCTGAGATGGCAGGGGGGAGGAGGAGGAGGAGGAGGAGGAGGGTGAGGGTGATTGAGTGTGCTGCCTGGAGAAGAAAAAGGGAGACAGAAAGAAGAGAGAAAAGAGGAGAGGAGAGGGGGAGGGGTGGGTCGCCTTGTGTTTAAAACAGGGGGGGTAGAAGGAGAGGAGAGGAGCAGACAGGCAGGAGAGAGGTGAGGGGAGGCTGGATGGCGCCGTGGCTGGGTTGTGTCTGCGGAGAGAGGGGCTGGAGCTAATAACAGCTTGTGTTTAAGGAATAATTAGTAATGTAAATAAATGTGTGTTTGTAACTCTGACTGTCAGAGTGGTATAAACAGGGCACTATGACATTATGCGTATACTGTATATCTTCTTAACTTGGCAACAAGTTGACAAGTAAGAGGTCATTGATTTTATGTTTATATGTTTATTATTTTTCCTCCTTGAAGGTGATGCTAGTTCCGACAAAGCCCACTACTCTACGCAGCACTCCCTCTGCAGCATCACGCAGATAGGTGTTAATCAGAAAATGTATAAACCTTAGCAAACCGGTTAAAAGTCGAGTGTGGCACCAGAGAGCAAAAATACCGATGGATATATATTCACATTTAAAAGGTATCAGTGTGTTTGAAACAAATAGTTGGGGTTGGCGTATATGCAGTGGGTGGTACCAGCTGGCCTTGTTTTATCACTAAAAGATTTCCGAGGTGCAATGTGGTGTATGAAATACTGTATATACATTGGTGCGAATGCTCACAACATTCAGCTGTTCAGAGCATACTTGCCTAGAATTTATGCCAATGTACAGACAGCACAGTAGCTGCGTTTTATTCTGTGGCTTAATGTTCTGAGGCGTTATCTAGGACTCCACTAGTTTCATATTCATAAGCACAGTTCGTTAAGGCACAGAGGGATAAGGCTTAGGTGGTTAATTCTATTATGCGGGGTCAAAGGGTTCAGCTAGATTAGCTTTGGCCTTGAAGCTAATATCCATCATAGAAACTAGCCTGTGTAGGTAGCTGTATATGATTAACAGAGAGTAAGACAAAGACAGAGACGTGATGAAAGGCAGACGGAGAGGCTGGTGAAGGGTCAGAGCCATGTGCTGCAGCCTCACTTCCTGGAGCTGCTCTAAGAAGATGCACAAGAGAAAAGGACTGCAGATTAGGAGATATCTTTAAGAGGGAGAGAGAAAGAAAAATACACACACACACACACACACACAGGGTCATTGGCAGAAGTAGTATGCTGAGTGTGCACACGGCGTCTTTGTGTGATGGAGACGAGCTGAGGTTTGTTGATTTAAGGTAATGGCTTCCAGTTGTCTGTCAGGAGTCACTACTACAGGGGATTGGCAGGCTGGTGGAAATCCATGACACACACACACACATGCACCTAAACGCACACAGATTGTGTGACTGTTATATGGGTCTCTTGTGTCGGACTCTGTAACAAGGAGCTTGTGACTGGCTGACACAGGTGTGTGTGTGTGTGTGTGTGTGTGATGTGCACGAGTCCTTGCATGGCTGGTTTTTAGCGCTCCTTGGCAAAGGTTCTCTTGCATAACGTGTGTGAAGGTTGTAGATTGTTAAAGTGTGCTCGCTCCGTAATGAAGGATTTATTATAGCTCACAGAGAGAAGTCGAAGAAAGAGAAATATTGAAGTGCGTTAGACACTAGAACGAGTGTTGAGTTTCAGAATTGAAGGCATTTGAATGTGCATTACCTTTACTAGACAGTCTGTCCTTGCTCCTCCCCTCTTTATTCCCTCGATAATGAATGAAGTAGAGCAGCAGCTAAACGCCTCAAATGTGAACAACAAAAAGTAGAATGTAAATTATAAGCGCACACAAACACACATTTGCAGAAACAAGCTTAAGCACATGACAATCGGCCCATGCCCTGTGTTTTTACTGCACTCTGTAATTGTGCACATAACAAATGTGCAGGCTCTTTGAAGCTTTCCGCTCTTTTGCTTTTCTCCATTTGGTTTTCTCTTGGATGTGTTTATTTGCGGTGTTTCTCATCATGTGGCCCCAGCTGCTCATTGTTTGTGCATGTGAAGTTTTTATACTTGCATCCGTATCTAAGTTTTAAAGCCGAGTGTGCGTGTACTAAGTTGGGATCTCGCAGGTTACTTTTTTGCACTTGAGTGTGTAGATAGTGTTTGTGTTTAAAACAGAGGTGGGTCTCTTTCACAACCTCTGTCGCAGGTATGTTTGGCTTCTGCTGTTTACGATGCAAGACTTAAGCATAGTGTTCTAACTTGCGGCAGATATAGGAGTGAAGAAGGACACCATTTTTGTCCCCCAAGGTACAATCTACACTAATGTACCCCCTAGAGCTAATTATTGGACCTCAAGGTAACTATATGTACCTTATTGAGGGCCAAAAATGTGCATATGTTTCCGTCAAGGGTACAACAGCTGTACCTTAGAGCGTGTTGCCCCAGTGACAAGCTGTCACCATGCCGACTTCAAAGAACCTGAAGGTCGACTGTTGTGTTGGAAAACGCTGCCTGTGTCTCTGCACTCGAACACATCGCAACGACTACAGCCGGCCCTCCAACTAGCACATACGTTGTGCGCCTGCGTGAGAGGAAGTTACGCTCCATACCTGCAGGCGGTTTTAGTTTGTATTCGTCATTCAAAAAGGGAAACCAGTAGACAAACAGGAAACGACAAATGAAACAAGTGAACAGTCATACCAACAATTAGGAACATTTCTGCTAAAGAGCTCAATGGCCAGAAAAAAAAAAAAAAAAGAATCTTGCTTGAATGAAAATTGGAACACATGACCTCATATGTGCAGCCCTGGATTCAATCACTTTCAGAAAATAGCAGACCATGGCACCTTTTAAAGCAGGTACACCCCAAGCCGATGTCCGACTGACAGTGAGCGACCGTCTCCCTAGTCGGGCTGTTTTTCAGCCGATTCAGCACGTTGAATAGAGCTGTGTGTGCTGTCCTTGAAAGAAATTCTTATTCGACTAAAACTGACTCAACGTTGACTTCAATCAGCCGTACACATAGGTGCATGTTCATTACCGACATATGCAAAACAACAAGTCACACACACACACACACACACGCACACACACACACACAAACACACAGGCTATGACATGAGAGTGACCCCACAGTAACCTCAATCGACCCAGCTGATTGACTTATAGTAATGCTTTAACCTGATTATGTTTCAAAGGAGGTGGAGGGTTAATAAAAAGAAGATGGCTGTGTGTGTGTATGTGTGTGTGTGTGTGCGTGTGTGCGTGTGTGCGTGTGTGCGGACGGTGACAGCTGTTATGAAGTGATCGACTAGGAGGAGGAAGTTTTGCTTTGTAGATTATTCGGTTAGAAGTGTCTTCTCCTCCTACTTCTAATCTTCCTCTTTCATTTCTGCGTCCTCCTTCCTCTCTTACTCTCCCCTGTCTTTTCTACCCAACCTGCCACCTCCTCTCTTCTTCTCACCTTCCCTCTTCTCTTTTTCCTGCTCCTCTTGCGTGTTACATCACCTGTCTCTTTAACCCAGTTTCACACTGAACCCTGACCCCTCTCACTTGTGTAACTTCTGTGATAATTGTGCTCATGTGTATCTCCACCTCTTCTCAGTACACGAGTCACAGCTGAGCCACACTGGAGACAGTGTCTTGGTTAGATCCAGTTGAATCTAAAAAAAGGATTTATTCATGTAATGCTGCTTTCTTTTTGTTTTCTAGCAGATTCATAGATGTGTGTATGTGTCTGTGTGTGTGTGTGTGTGTGTGTGTGTGTGTGTGTGTGTGTGTGTGTGTGTGTGTGTGTGTGTGTGTGTGTGTGTGTGTGTGTGTGTGTGTGTGTGTGTGTGTGTGTGTGTGTGTGTGTGTGTGTGTGTGTGTGTGTGTGTAGGCATTATTTAATGAGTGCAGATGTGTCAGTCATGCATGTGTAGAAATGGCAGGTGTGCATTTGGTGTTTGGACAAAACAGAGTGTGAGAAATCAAAGCTGCGTCTGTCTTGGAGCATTTACGAGGATATCTGCGTCTCTGCATGAGCGTGTCTGGAGGGCAGCGGGTGCACTGTGACCTTTGTGTGTGTGCGTGTGCGTGTGCGTGTGCGTGTGCGTGTGCGTGTGTTTGGTTGCCCCCAGACCGGTAACATGATCCGTCTCGAGGAGTTGAGCCCTCCATCCCTCCTCTGTCTGTCTGCACCCTGCCTCTCCTTCCTTCTCTCCTATATTTCCCCCTATCCATTCACAGCCTTCTCTTCTTTCTGTCTCCCTCTTTTCCTGTCTTTTATCCCTCTTTCCCTTATCCTGTCCCCCTTTCTTCCTCCTGACCATAAACTTTAAAACTGTGTCAGTCAAAACCTAGAAATACATCTGTCCAAAACCACAACTCTTTGCATCTGTTTCTCTCTCTATCACTCTCTCTCTTTCTCTCTTTATCTCCCTCTCACACACACACACACACACACACACACATACTGTGATCATATGGCTTTGATTGCAAAGATCAGAGAAGGGAGGAGTAGACGTATGTGTATGTGTGTGTGTGTGTGTGTGTGTGTGTATGGTGGGGGGTCAGTGGTGTTGTAATTGATTTCCTCTGTTTCCTTTGTTTGACTAGTGTTAGATGTCGCTCTATTGGAAGCTGCCTATACTGTACTGCACTGATACGATGTGTGTGTGTGTATGATGTGTGTGTGTGTTGGGTGGGGCCGGGTGATGGACGAGGTCATGAGACAGGCTGACTCTCTCCCACAGGATTTCTATCACTGATGTATAGAATTACGAGCTTCACAGCGCATGAACTCGACCCCTTCTCTGTTAGTTGGTGAACGCAGCTTATTCAGTCTTCTTCTTTCTGTATCTGTTCAGCAGAAACATGAAAAGTATGACCCTAAGTATATTAATGAGCCATAAAAAAAACCCTGAGTGCATGCGTTGAAGTGGCTTTGGGAGTTGAGAAGCCGTTATAGGCGGCCTATAAATTAAAAACTCCTACACTCATCAGTTGATGACCATAGGCCGAGACGTGTAGGTGGTTTTGATATATCGGAGCGGCGTTGTGGTTCTAATGAGTGTTACAGGTCTTCCCACTGCTGCAAAATATTCTCTCAGAAATCTTCCTTCTCTCTTCTCATTTTAGGTTCAACTCCTTTGAGTCTCTTATTCAAAGTTTGCAATCAAACCGGTGCTGTCTGTGCAGTGTGTTTGCAGTTTCCAGGAGCAGTGTGTGTGTGTGTGTGTGTGTGTGTGTGTGTGTGTGTGTGTGTGTGTGTGTGTGTGTGTGTGTGTGTGTGTGTGTGTGTGTGTGTGTGTGTGTGTGTGTGTGTGTGTGTGTGTGTGTGTGTGTGTGTGTGTGTGTGTGTGTGTGTCCTGTACTCTGTTGCCATATGGCCGGTGTATTAGCCAGTGTAAACACAGCTGGTTGCCTCCCGTGGCTGCATGGGTGAACAGCAGTCTGCCGGCAAATATAAGAAAGCCCTAATAGGAGGATCACATTCGCTGCTAGTACATTAATATGGCTATTAGCCCATTGGGATTCATGATGTGTTATTTGTAAGGCACATTAGTGTCAATGTTGCCGCCTCATATCCAGACTATTAGGGATGTTCAGCTGATTATTGAGTCTCTTAGCCGTCTGCTCATGTTACGTTGCTGCAGGCGGTTGTGATAAATAACTTGATGGCATTTCTTTGCGGATATAGCAATCTGAAAAGACGTATTAGCTCTAATGAAAAAGCAGTCTCTTGAAATAGTAAGTCATTGCTACCGCTCCGATTTTGTAATCATGCTGTTGTGTAAATCAGCGAGGGGAAAAGCTGCACCCTTGTGTTCTTGTTTTTTTGTTACACAGAATATGTGCACATACCATAATTTGTTACAATTCATGTGGTTGGCCGATAAAGGTATTTATCAAAGAGTAATGCTTCTGAACCAGAGACACAAAGAGGGAGATAAAGCAGCGAGGAGAGGGCAGGTAGTGAACATTGCACATCATAAATAAAATGTCAGAAACACTAGTGCATGCTAGCCAGTGCTCAGGGTAGCGTGAAATCTGCTCTCACCCCCTCCTTTCTTATCTTCCCTCCCTATCACACTCCCTCTCTCGCTCTTTGTACATGTGTGCGTCTGTGTGTGCGCAGGGTAATTGAGGTGTGTGACCTTGCTGTAGGCCTGGCAGGTGTGAAGGGAGGGATGGAGGGAAGCAGGGGATGAGATGAATGAGGGTGAGGGTAAAGGGAAGGATGCATGGATGGATGGATGGAGGGCTGTTATATGCTGGCAGACTGATAGTGCGCCTGCTTGCATATATGTATGCTAATGTTTGGCATTCTGTAGTGAAACGAAATGCAAGTGATTGTGTGTGTGGGTGGGAACACATTCTTCCGCTGTAAGGTCCTCTGCATGTGACTTGGAAATGAGATTGGGCGTGTGTGTGCGTGTGTGTGTGTGTGTGTGTGTGTGTGTGTGTGTGTGCGTGTGTGTGCGTGCTTGTGTTATCGAGCAGACAAGAAGCCATATATGGTTTTCTATGCTACAGTGTGTGCATCTGCATCTGTTTCACATTAAAATTGTTGTGTGTAGCATTTGCTTTTTTTATGACTTAAAGTTTATTGAATTGCAAATTTTTAACAGCACAAAACCACATCAGAGGACACCCAGCAACACAATCCCCACCCAGGCAAAAGAAAGAAAACTCATGGTAAAATAAGATAATCGAGATAAAATACAAATGTGCCAAATTCTGTTTAGCAATATGGTCTCGTTCCGTCCTTGTGTTATAAATCAGCACACCTATTACCTTTACAGCGATGCTCTTTCCCTTCCCCCGAAATGCCCAAATATGTTTATATATCTTATATATGTTTATATTTTGATATTGAATGTATGTCTAATTGTAGTTTTCAGTAGGTTGTGGAATGGAACTAATGTTAACATAAGTGATGTTATATATTCATACCGTATATTTGTGAATCATTTTTATATTATCATTTAAATGTTATAATATATGATCATTTATGCTTCATTTTTTCATTTATCTTACTTAAAATTCCACTGTTCATGGTGGTTAGCACTGTCGCCTCATAGCAAGAGGGTTTCTGGTTCAAATCTGGGCTGGGGCCCTTCTGTGGGGAGTTTGCATGTTCTCCCCGTGTCTGTGTGGGTTTTCTCCAGGTTCTCCGGTTTCCTCCCACAGTCCAAAGAAGTGCAGGTGTTAGGTTCATTGATGACTCTAAATTGCCCGTAGGTGTGAATGGTTGTCTGTCTCTGTTTGTCTCTATGTGCCCTGTGATAGACTGGCATCCTGTCCAGGGTGGACCCCGCCTCATGCCCCATGTCAGCTGGGATCCAGCCGATAGGGACAAGTGGTTGAAGATGGATCTACTGTTAAAAACATTATAATAATACCATAAACGACCATAATAATCGTAATCGTAATAATGATTTTTGTCATAATCTAGCAGCCCTATATCACACCATTTATATTACTCTCAGTAAGAATACATTTCTTATGCACCCTGTTGCTTTCTGCCTTAAAGACGTAGATAAATGTAGTTTCTTCAGTCTCTGGTCCCTGGTGTTTCTCTGTTTATTGAAGTCCTACAGAAGAGGATAAACAAGCTATTTTTCCTTTTGCCTCTTTCAGCCCCTTCACTTTTAATCTGCTGGAATTTAAACATGTCAGTCTCATGTGTGAATAAGCACCAGTGTCACAGTCGCAAAAGCAATTTTACTAGGAAATAGACCAAGTAACATTTCCAAAACACCCTGAACATAGCACAAGACTGAACTGCCAGCAGATTCATGTAAAGGCTGCACCTGCAGTGTAAGGAGAATGAGAGAAAGATGAAAGAGATATTAAAAAAATTAAAAAACACAGTAATAATCAGACCAACAGTAGCTGTTTTTCTATTCACTTGGTATGCCCAGTGTACTTGAATGGTTACATGATATGCGATTTCAGGCGTATTAATATGGGGGTAAATCATACCTGATATGGAGCTGTTGTGGACAGAGATCGTTTATGTTTAGAGATGCAGTTTTAGACTGAAGACGTAGTAGTGTGGATGTGGGAAGTCTCAGAGCTGAGGGACCCTGTCTCCAAAAGCCTTTACATGAGCGTCGACATTGATGACATGTTCTACGGGTTCTACGTGTGTAGCAGGTTACAAAAATGTACTCCAGGCAGCTCCCTTAAAGACCTTTGCAGATGCTGAAAGTATCATTTTGGCTTCAATCTTTTAAACTGCCTCGTAGGTGATCAGTTTATTTAACAGAAGTGTACCAGCGGGGAGAGGTGCACCATAATTCTAATGATGTTCTATAATTGTAAATTGGTGCTGCATGCAGCTCTTATAACATGAAGAGACACATTTTCATCTCCACACTGAGCTTCCTGTTGTCTTCTCCACAGAATAGTGTGGAAACAGAGCAGAGAGGCAGTGAGCTCTCACACACCCATCCCCCTCTTCTTCTTCTTGTTCTTCTTCTCCCTCTTCTCCTCCTCTGTCGCTCTTTACCCTCCCTCCCCTCTGCTCTCTGCACAGTAGCACAGTGCATCTGTGTCATGTCACTGGGTTCTGGCGTCCCGGAGTAACCCCCCACCCTCCCATACCAGCGCAGTCTCTCTCTCTCTCTCTCTCTCTCTCTCTCTCTCTCTCTCTCTCTCTCTCTCTCTCTCTCTCTCTCTCTCTCTCTCTCTCTCTCTCTCTCTCCCTCCCTCCCTGTCCTTGTGCTCACACTTTCATCCCTGATCTCTTCATCCTCCCTCCCTCCCTCCACCCCATCCCTTGCTACTGTCTGCTAAAGGAGCACGCCCCTTTCGCCTGTCTCTGTCATCGTCTTTCTCTATACTTAATGTGTGTCACTCTTTAAATATCTCTCCCTCTCTCTCAGCCTATCATGCAGCACAAACACAGATATACACCATTTCTCTCTCTCCCTCTCTCTCTGTCTCTCTATCTCTTTCTTTCTTTGCCTTTCCTCTCTCTCATGCAGCGTACATAAACACAAAACTGTCTCGGCGCATACATTAATACATCCAAGCTCCTTAGCTGGCTGCTGCATGAATAATCTATCTGCTATCTGAATGTGAACAGCGCACTTATGAAGCTGTGTGTGTGTGTGTGTGTGTGTGTGTGTGTGTGTGTGTGTGTGTGTGTGTGTGTGTGTGTGTGTGTGTGTGTGTGTGTGTGTGTGTGTGTGTGTGTGTGTGTGTGTGTGTGTGTGTGTGTGTGTGTGTGTGTGTGTGTGTGTGTGTGTGTGTGTGTGTGTGTGTGTGTGTGTGTGTGTGTGTGTGTGTGTGAGGCCCTAGGCACCTCCCTCCACAGAGAGAGACAGACAGGTGTGGGCCAGATTGAGTTCCGCCTCATTTCCTCTGCCCTGTGCAGCTGGTCAAGGACACACATTTACACACACACACATACACACACAGTGGGTGTCTTGGACACATGGTTATGCACACACACTTCAAATACAAGGACAAGGACATGAAAACTGCACACACCTCGAATAAAGACGCAGCAGAAGATGTAGAAGGATCAAATGTAGCATTAGCATAGACTAGGGGTGTGTGTGTGTGTGTGTGTGTGTGTGTGTGTGTGTATGTTTGAATTCCTATGGAAGAGGATTAAAGGATTGATGACAACAGATTGGCAGAGTATTTCCATAGCGACGCTGACAGATTTGCGAATGGTAGAAATCCAGCCCCCATTTAAAGGCGCTCAAATCCTTCCAACTGCACGTTATATACAGACTATATTCATAACACACACAAACACACGTACACACACACACGTAACTCTACACTCACCATTACAATATTTATAGGTGTCTTTGGTTATTTATATTTGACATGACAGCGCTCATATTGGCCATCCATTTTTCATGCTGGTATCAAATGTATCAACACCGGAGGAACATTACGATCATGGCACGCACTCACGAACAAGCACACACACACACACACACACAAACACACACACACAAACCCACACACACAACAACAACTCTTCCGCTGACATCAGAGTTCTTGTGTTGATGTCAAGTCACAATTTTATAAGAGAGAGCTGGACATTGAAAAAATGATACCACTCCCAGCGTCCCCCGTCCCCCACACTTTAATTTTTCATTTTTATTTCAGGCATTTAGCTGATTTATTCCAAGTGCAGCAGCAGAGTGATATTACAGTATTACAATGAGTCAACAGTAAGGAGCGCAGACCGTTAGAATCAATTTTTTTGTTTCCACTGAGACGTCCAATGTGATTGAATGTGTGGTTACATTTCTTTCCATCCCCGGATTATTCTAAAACCAGGTTAGATTATTATTATTATTAATATTATCTACCTCATATGTTCTCTTGGTTAGTTGTGTGGAGATAGAGGATGTGAAACGTTTCTCGTCCACAGTATGAAGCAAATTTCTGCCCAGCTTCTCCACGTTCTGCTTTCTGTGTCCTCGCTTGGCTGGAGTTTCTTTGTTATGCATATACACCTTGATAGATATTCACTCAACAGTGACAGGTAAGGCTGGGAGGGGCTCCGCACCCACATACAGTATATACACATAAACACACACACACACACACACACACACACACCATTGTGTGTAATATCTTTGTAATCTATACTATTTATCTGTGTGTTGAGGTCTGTTTTGTGATTGTAGGTGTGTGTGTGTGTTTGTGCGTGTGTGCGTGCTTGTTCGTGTGTGTGTGTCTTTTCTGGCGCCTAACCAGGCCAGGAAGTGTAGGGTCACAGCGTCTGGAGGGCAGCCAGACGACCTCCTTCCCCTTTAAATGCCCAGATACTTTGCCTTTGAGAAGGCAGCCTATAGTAAGAGACTTACCCTACAGACATAGAGGAGGAGGAAGAGGAGGAGGAGGGGTTGGTATGTATACATTATGGGATTGTATGCTTCCTTGCTGGTGAAAGTGATTGAGTGCTTGTCATAATGTGCAAGTACATATACCAGAGAGTGTGTGTCCGTGTGCTTGAGTCTTTGTGCATGTGTGTGTGTGTGTGGTCCTGTGAAGATGGTATGAGCCGCCATGTGGGGATCACGTGTGCCACAGCAAATAAAGAAGCCTTTGTGAACAGATGCATAAGATGCAGCTCAAGCAACACACACACACACACACACACACACACACACACACACACACACACACGACATACATACAAACACTGTAACCTATACAAACACACTGCTGCTCTTTCACATGCAGTTTCTCACTCTTAAACAGAACATTGTTAAACTCACCCGTTGTGGCTGGTTGCAAATTAGAAATCCTCCATATTTATATTTATTAGGTATGAAATCATTGTAGTTTGAAGCGAACACACACAGTGGTGTTATTATAAAGACCTGAGTCAGCCTTTTTGGTATGTGACGGTTAACTTAAATGGCATTGTGCAACTGGATAGTACAGTTTAACACCTCTGCTCTGGTATGTGGGCTTGGCAGGGCTTGTCTGACCACTCTCCAACTTTGTCTTACACACGCACACTCAACACACTCACTCAGCAGAGCGCACAGTAGCAGTGCATCCAGGGCTACAGCCTTAAACACACCTTCCTCATAAACTCCTCTAATTCCCTCTACATAACACGCACAAAACGACACACGCGCCCATTTCTTAAAGGGTGAGGGAAGTGCATCCCACCACTTACCCTCAACAAAAGCACTCTCTTTTCTTCTTTTCCAAATGTGTTTAGTTTAGTTTGTATGAAGGGGATGCCTCAGGCCACACTTCTCAGACTGTGAGCGTTCGTGCGCGTGAAGCGAGTTTAGGCACGCTTGCTGCCTGCTCATCTTCTTCATTCTAATGCTGTTGTTGTTTTTGAGCTACCAGCAGCGTGTCTGCATATACACAATCTTACAGAGACTCCAGTTGTGTTGCTGATGAGGATGTTGCGCTACAGAGTTAACGTACATGTCTCAAGCTTGAGTGATCAGCAACGTTGGCCTCTCTTAATGTTTGCTTGGCATTAAAACTCCACTTTGCTAATTTGAACCATTGATTCCACCGTTGTGTAGTCCGCTAAAGACGATACATATAATCTGTACAGCCAGATGTGCATTTTTGGCAGCAGTCAAATCAAAGTTCCCCCAAAGGGTTTACACTCTTTGAAGCATGAATGTGGTCAGCAAATTTCATTCCAGACTGCTGTCATGATTTATTCTGTAAAACCTCCGCACTCCACAGTTTTTACCATTTTTCTGTACAAACGGAAACCTTAGCCTGATGGTGGCACCAGAGGAGGAAGTATTCAAGTATCCCACCGCTGTGTTCTTCATGCTTGGCCGGGGCTGTTTTTGTTTCAGCAGTCAGGTACGTCAGATGCTGTTTTTAGGGATGGAGTTGACGAGTCAGAGGCTCAGTGTTTAAGGGCAAAGCCATGTTTAATTTTGGAGGATGAACGTCACGAGACTGTGCCGGCGTCGACTGTGCCGGCGTCGACTGCTGTGGCTCTGAATGCTGCCTACAGCTGTGGGGGACGCGCTCTGCTCTGCTGCTGTGGTTTGTGTGTGTGTGAGAGAAAGAGAGAGAGAGAAAGAGAGAGAGAGGACAGCGAGGGTAGAAAACAGCACATGACAAGTGTTTAAAAGGTTATATTCATCAAAAGCTCATGCACACGTGCCTTCCACAAACATCTTTCAAACACACAAACTCTCTGGCACACACACATAATCATACTGTTCACAGGTCTTGATTTTGGCAGCAGCCACGGCC
This sequence comes from Echiichthys vipera, assembly GCF_963691815.1. Taxonomy (NCBI): domain Eukaryota; kingdom Metazoa; phylum Chordata; class Actinopteri; order Perciformes; family Trachinidae; genus Echiichthys; species Echiichthys vipera. The sequence continues at coordinate 15,606,820 of NC_139847.1, read as the reverse complement.
GGGCTGCTTTCATTAGCGTCTGTCTAGACACGATTTATTACCAACTGTTCATTCTTGTCTCCTCCTCTGTCTGTCTCTCTGTCTTCCTAGTCGTCTGGTCGTGGGCTCAGTGCTGCTGGGTTTTCAGACAGTTTTTGGTGTGCGCGTGGTGTCTGTGAGTCTGTCTGTCACCCTCCTCCTCTTTAAGTGGGTGTCATTTGCCTGCTTGTCCTTAAAGAGGAAGTCAACCTGTCTGTCTTGTCTATCTATCCGTTTGTCGCATGAGTGAGTTAGTGTGTGTGTGAGTGTGTGTGTGTGTGTGTGTGTGTGTATGTTTGTTAGAGTTGGAGTGGGTGTGACAGTTTGTGAGCCAGGCGTGGTTTTGACCATGACCTTTTTACTGAAGCCATGTGGCAGGAGTTCACTGAACCAAAGAGCCCCGACCACAGTCAACCTGACACTCCTCCTCACTGTCTGTTGCTCTGCCAGCGCTGGCCCAAAAACACATGCATGTTTACGGGCAAATGAGACGGAAAACAGACAGACAGATGCCTCTCTTATGCATGCACACAAAAATAATATGTTCTCCACTAATCCCAGTTGATTGGGCCTGAGTGGCGTGGCATTTGACATATTGGCCATGCGGCTGTTTAAATAGCAACAGATCTGGCAGAAAATGCAAAAACAGTTAAGTCTTAATGCCTATAGAGAAATGCAGAGCGGATGAAAACACGGAAACACATGAATGACATCCAGTCTGAACAGTTTCCATGCAATTCATGGAATCTGTTATACCACAGAGGTTCAATCATCAACAACATCCTTATCTACCTACATCCTGATCGCAATCACAAGCTCAAGATGCGGTGTGACGGCATTCCATGGAGATTTGAAGAGTCCTTGCTCCTTGATGTGTGCTTGCTGATCAATTTGTAGTATCCACCCCCAAGCAAAAGCTTCATTCTAGAATTTAACCTGTTTTGAGTGACCGCCTTTAAACACACAACAGCAAACCAGATGAACGACCATGGAACAGAGAGACACACAGGCACACTGTGTGTGTGCGTGTGTGTGTGTGTGTGCGTGCGTGTGCATGTGCATGTGTGTGTGTGTGTGTGTGTGTGTGTGACAGGTATGAAGCGTGCTGTCCTAACTTGAAGAGACCTTCTGAATCACTAGTGACTAAGGGCTGGAACAGCCAAAGCATGGCTATTCTACTCACGCCATGCAGGCTCACACACGCTGAGATGTGTGTGAGTGTGTTTGCAATTAGTTGAATGCTTTAAGCTGATTTTACTGTACACTAGGTCAGTATGTGCAGCACGCAGCAGAGAAGTAAGAGGGCTCCTTTTAAAAAGGAAGGCAGGTGTCGGATTGAGCTTTTCGATCAGTTGGAAAAGGAGTGTGTGTGCTTAATTGCACTTTAAAGCATGGGGAGGTGTGTTCAGCATATGTTCATGAGTTTGTGCTTGTTTGTACAGTATGTATGTGTGTGTGTTGGGGGTGGAAAACCTGGGTGTGTCGTCTTTAGGTCTGTTGTTCTTAGACAATAGCACTTTTGACCGGGGTAATGTTTTAGAGACTTTCTAAGAAAAGATGGTGTTTGCTGAATAACACGAAGGACTGTGTGTGTGTGTGTGTGTGTGTGTGTGTGTGTGTGTGTGTGTGTGTGTGTGTGTGTGTGTGTGTGTGTGTGTGTGTGTGTGTGTGTGTGTGTGTGTGTGCGCGTGTGTGTGTATATGTGTGTTTTCTTGCGGCGTTTTTGTCTATACGCCAGTTGACCTCCTTTTTGTGGTTCATTTATCCAGCACATGTGTTAGAGTATATCATGGTAGCCAATGGTCACAGTGTATACCACACAATCCCTAGCCAGACCTTTGATGCATGCCCCACTTCAATCTCCCCCTTGTTTTATTGTTTACTCTACGGGGGAATTGTTGGGTCTATGCCTACTCTGTATAGTGTCCTGAGATAACTTTTGTTATGATTTGGCACTATAAATAAAATTGAATTGAATTGAATTGACTCTTCACTGAGCTTTGTCAAACTGGTCAGCCGTGGTCATTTGGAGCGGAAGTGAACACAAATGCTCCGACTTCAGCTTGCTCTTGCGTTGCGTTAAGATTTTCAGGTGACACATTTAAGAATGCGAAGAGGCCTGAAATCAATCTTGTTTGTTTCAGAGTGTCTGCGTTTACGTACTGCACATGCGTGGACCAGGTTTCTGCCTTTAGGCCATATTGCGACAAAGGTAAGCGTAACATTAAAATAGTTGAACCTGGCTCAACATTTGCTGTAACGCAATGCTCCGTCATCCAGCAACTCACTGCGTCGACCAATCATCTTTGTGCAAAGCGGCCTTTTACTCTGAGCTGCATATTTTTACTGTGACACTTGTGACTGTCGAGCGTCCAAGCTATTTATCTTCATCTGCTACTCAAACTGCACTTCCTGGATCCATATTTCATCTTTCAGCACCAAGTTTAGACAACTCTGCGCACTATTAGCAATAAATTCTCCCTTTTCCCCACCTGTCTCTGTCAAACACCAGCCCTGCTCTGTTTTCACTCTCTCCTTATCTCTCTCAACCTACCTGGGTTTTTCCTCCTTTTTCATCTTTTGTCTGGCTCAAGGCCGTTACTCCATCCTCCTCCCATCCCTCTCAGCTCTCCACCTCTCAGTCTGTGTTGCTCCACCCCTCTGCTTCTCTCCCTGTGTCGGTTAATGTCAAAGGGGTATGCTCCCACTGGTAAACCTTTCCAGGCAAAAGATAAACATCGCTTTCATTATCTTTCCGTCTTTCTGTCTCTCGCTCAGCATTTCATTATCTCTCTCATGTTTGCTCTTATGTAGTCTTTTTCAATGCAATTATAACTTATAACTGTATTTCATTCCCTTTTTCTGTAAATTTGTATTTCCCTTATGCCTTGACACGTCTTCCTCCTCCCCTCTGTCAAGGTCTCTCTCTCTCTCTCTGTCTCTTTATCTTTCTCACAACCCTCCCCCATCTGTCTCTCCCCACAGACCTGATATCGATCAAGGTCAAATGATTATGTCAAAGCTTGGGACAGTTATTCGATGTGTCATGAAAGACTATATTCTACCCTTGTCAGCCGCCGACATATACACTTGCTCTCTTTGGTATGCCTTCTTTTAAGGTGGCCCTGCTCACCCACATTCCCCTTTACCCAGCTACACACACAGCCAGTCCACCTTTACAGTGCGGCCAGCTGTGGCCCTTTAGGGGGTATGACCTTTGACCTTGAGTTCAAAGGTTTGGGGCCTTAACCACCAGGCTGATCCGGCTATATCTGCCTCGTATTGACACAACTGTCTCACACACACACACACTCATGCACACAAGCTGCCTCAAGCTATGTATAATGCTGGTTTTATGTGTACACGCTCAATAAAGAAAAATACGGAAACGGTCGTACGTGGGTGTGTTTTATGTTGCAGCCCTGTAGGAGAAAGGACGTTAAGTGTGAGGAGGAGAGAGGTGGTGACATTTAGGTTGTGACAAGTGTCAGCCACAACCATTTGTTTAAAGCGCACATTCTGAGTTGATAAGAGAGAAAGAAAGTGAGTGTGTGTCTCTTTTTCTCTGACTCTGTGTGTGTGTGTGTGTGTGTGTGTGTGTGTGTGTGTGTGTGTGTGTGTGTGTGTGTGTGTGTGTGTGTGTGTGTGTGTGTGTGTGTGTGTGTGTGTGTGTGTGTGTGTGTGTGTGTGTGTGTGTGTGTGTGTGTGTGTGTGTGTGTGTGTGTGTGTGTGTGTGGTGCATTTGTGTGTAACCATGTCCGCTTCAAGTGTTTGAGCACCATGGCAGGTACTGTGTGTTCTCAGGGTGCAAGCGGAGGTGTGTGTGTTTTTACATGTGTGTGTTGGGGGTGGGGAAGTGCACCAGAGTGCCACCTGTTCTCAGTCATGTGGCCCAGCACTGACACTGTGAATCACTGAACAGGCGGCACATAAGGAACACACACAGATGGCCACAGCGCTGGTCCAGGCTGACATGCATTTTGGCTGACACACACACACACACACACACACACTGTGGTGTCATAAACCACACCGAATTACATATCGACAACATCATGACCGCATAACAGCAAACATCACACATCACGCATGCATGATGCAACAAGCGAATGTAATAAAAAAAGAGCTGTGGTTGTTCGGTGCAGGCAGAACAAGGTGTTGAGCTTTTAACTATTGACAGGTGCTGGTGAATTGCTGACCACTGCTCCAGCTCCTACTGGAATGTCACAGGCATGTTTGACCTAGTTTTGACAAAAGGTGAAAATAGAAACGCTCCATCGTCCCAAACAATCACCACTGCAGAGCCATTTCAAACCACAGATTTACAGATTGCAATTTAGATTTGTGGTGGCCTAAAGGTTAAGCCCCGTTCACATATGAACTCCGGACAATGTCGGGAGAATCAGGTGTGTCCAGAGTTTCCCTTTCACACATGTAGCGCATGTGTGACCACATCATAATGTGGTCATAAACAACAATGTTGATTTTCTCTGATGGTCCTCACAGACAGAAGATCCTGAATCTCGTAATTTCTCCAATCAGACTTTGGAGTCTTTGTATAAATCACCCTTATTTTTCACTTGGCCACTTGCCCTTCCCTCATTGCCACCACTGAGGTGCCCTTGAGCATGGCCCTTGACCCAAACCGCTGCAGTCGGGCGGCAGATCAGGCTGTGGTTGAACCTGGGTGAATGTGTACCTGTGCAAATGGGATCTGAGTGTAGTAACAATCCAATTGTTGTGTCCAGCTCCTCCCTGCTGCTCACACTGTTCCACCTCTAGACTGACCTTTGTTCTTCCATGTTGTGGTTTCAGGAGGTGAGAGGTGTCATGGTAGCCTGCTGAGAGAGACATACTACATTACCCATGATCACCAGGTAAGGCAAACAGTTTACACACTCTACTTTCTATCTTACTGTCTTTCATCCACAAACACACAACACTGCCGACACATATATACACACAGCAGTGTTAATTGTATGTTTTTATAAAACTGATTCAGGCACTTCCAAGCACTTTGTTTTATGTGGTTTCCATTCATTTTGTTCACCCGTCTGCATTTATACATCAATATTTAATGACAGGAAAGACCAATGTGCATTAATAAGCACATACATGTATGAACACACACTCACACACAAGCTCCATTGTACAGTGTGGAGGTTACAGGTAGGACAACAGGGCGAGATGTGTCAAAAGAGAGTGAGTAACAAAGGAGTAGGAGTAAAACACAGAGACTATATAACCCACACACCATTCATTAGTTAAGAAGGTAGTGAGTTGTGAAATCAGGGTGTGCTGCTCACACACACACACACATGCACACACACACACACACACACACGTTGTGTAAGTCCTCAAAGAGTTGTGTACTTTATGACTTCTGATGTTCAACTCTTCCAATAAGAGTGAAAATGTCAATAACTTGGTCATTCTGTTATCAGCCAGTGTTCAAGCAGAACACCAGGTACATATCTACATAGCTGTTACTGTTTAGTATAATTGGAGCTTTAGACACATTTGATAATCAGTTAAAGATCATTTTTAAGTAAATAATAAGAGCAAAATCCTTGTCCAAGCCTCTCAAATGTGAATAATTTCAGTTTTTCTTAGTCTTTCATGACTGGAAACTATTTTCCTCCGGGTTATGGACTTTTGGCCAAACAAAGTAAGCAGTTTAAATAAGCCTGTTTGGGCTTTAAGACATTTTGGCTATATTTCACTTTTTTCTGACTTTACATAGACCAATCACTTAATAGATAAATAATCGACGGGTCGATCAGTGATGAAAATAATCACTAGTTACAACTAATTACATTATGGCCTGGATATTCTTACATTTTAAGAGTAAAACTTCATTAATACAGGTTTTACTTTTGAAAATGCACATCTGTCGATGATACACAAAGCTCAAAACAGCCAGTGCAGTGGAAGTGACACAGTTAATTTACTGGGATACTACTCTCCACAACAACTAGTAGTTACAGTAATCCATACAGTAGTGATGGATACAGTAGTAGAACTACGACTTACTGCTATGTAGATCAAAATAGTAAAGTTATTTTAGCTTCAGAGCTGCTACAAGCTCATGTTCATGCTGCTGAATGTTTTCTGCTTATGTCATCTCACCGTACAGGCCTAATCATTTGCGATTGCATTTACGATTTCAAATATCACAACAGTGGTGTTGATTTGTACAAAAACATGTAAAGCATCATAAACCTTTGTTTGCCACGCATCTTATTTTCTGCAATAATCCAAAATCCCATTGACTTGTTGTTGGGGGAAACCCTGGGTGATGCTAGACAACCTTCTGAAAATGTGATGTATTTCTTTATTAGCTATCTGAGCTTTTTAAGCTCCGCTAAGTGGAGTTTACTTTTCCCTATGTATAACTTAGGATAGTGGGTATATTAAGCAGGACTGGAGTGCTTAGCTTATCATAGAGCTACAGTTGGGATTAGCCGGTTGTTTGAGGAGCTAGAGGGAAAGCCGGCCTCCCTATTGGCCCTTCTCCCCTTGAATGAGGGCCCTAATTATCAGCGCTCCATTCGACCAGCAACACTGCTGCTATACTGTATGTGGGTGTGCTAAGCCCGTCTGTCCGTCTGACTGCCTGTGTGGCTCCCTGTCTCCTCGTGGTATCTCTATGTGAGTTTGTGCGTGGAGGTGATTATTATCGTGTCTGTCGGTCTCTCAGTGTACCCAAAAGGCTGACTCACTGTATGCCACATGTACACACACACACACACACACACACACACACACGTAGTCCCACACACAATCCTACGTATCAGAGGCTGAGAAGTACCATCTGTACCAAGGACAGTCTCCTACGACTGCAGAGTACACACACACACACATACACACACACATACTTTCTTTCTCGTACTGCTGCTCTGTCTGGATCTCATCAGTATTACTGTTTATTTTTTAAGTGTGTGTGTGGCTGGTATGACAGGAATTTCAGGGCTCGTACCCATGGGAGAGCTGCTAAATATATATATGTATATTTGGAGTGTGAGAACTGAGCCGTCCTTGTCCCCAATCTCTTTAATTACACACACACACACACACGCACACACACACACACGTCTGCCTTTCTTCCACACACGGGTTCAGAATTGCTAGCCATGCATAAGAGCTGTTACTTAAACACAACTCACAATTTTCTTTCCTTTATTGTCCCTTCCCTCACACACACATATACACACACACACACACACACACACACACACACACACACACACACACACACACGTAGGACCCCCGGGACACTGTAATGCCTTGGCTTCTCTTGTTGTGGGAAAGGAAGTATGGGAATTGAGCTAAGGCATACATTTAACGTAGACTCTTATTATATACAGTAGTACATCTATGAGAGAAACTGCTGGAGGAAGCTGTGTGTTATGTTTGTGTGTGTGTGTGTGTGTGTTTGTGTGTAAGTGTGTGTGTGTGTGTGTTTGTGTGTGTGCGTGTGTGTCTGTGTGTGGGGGGCCAGTGTGTGTGGTACACTAGAGTCCCACCCATGCCCACATCAATCAGCAATCCTCTTCCTGTTCACTTTTGAGGGCTAATGGCCTCCCACCACACTCTCTAAAGTGCAGTCACACACACGCATACATAGGTGCTCATAAAGCCGAGCAAATGTCACACACTTGAGACAGCCCTCACACCTGATGGAAGATATGGTGTCATACTCACATGCACCGGGAGCAAAATGACAATACAATACGAAAACTAAAATAGAAACTCCGTACACACCAGCAAAAAAAACATGAGCAGCGTGACATTTGCACAAATACTGCTGTCGGTCTATTTTTGTGCACGAGAAAACAGTGCAAAAATGCAATGAACAACAACAGGGAGAAGCAGACGATATACAGCCTACATACAGAATGCACTAGTTTACAACTTTATGATGGGTAATAAAGGACTGCAGTAATTCAGGGTATAATAGATTCCAGATGATGTTATAAAAAGTCTTTACAGCTGACTTGATGCATTTTAATGTACATACTTATTATAATTAATAACAGTAGGGACGCAGGTTTCCTACGTATCCACATGCTTGGATTTTTCGCCTTCTTTTGTCTGTTGGATATGAAAGTGGCCTCTTGCTTTTGGACTTTGGTACCTTTACTCACTTTTTAGACACACTAGCAACTAGCAAGTGAAAACAAATCGAGCAGCGGCGAAGTGCAGCCTCCAGCGGGCCTCGATTCTGCAATAAAGTGCGGCCAAACTAAAAGTTGGGGATAGTTTAGTTTTGGTTGCACCTTGCTAACCAAGCCAGCTAGCACGAGCATTAGCTGGTAACTTAAATGAAACTACCATATTTCAACTGGCTATGTGTCACTGCAGTACATGCTGATTAGCGGTGCCAGAAGCCGACGGGAAAAGGCCACCGGAGGATTCGAGTTGGTCGGTTGAAAATCAGTTTGAGTTTTTCTCTTTAGCGATTAGCGCCATTGACACGTTATTGCGCAGCAGTCCCCCCTAGCTCTGCCCTCTTGTCCAAATATAGTCAGTTGTGGCCCCAAAACGAGCCAATTTCCAATCACCTGGCTTTAACACAATAGTCCACAAACCAATTGGTGACATCACAGTGGCTATGTCCATTTATGTGTTGCACACTTTGCCGCTACTTGCAGCTTCCATTTTGGCCAACACACTACTTTAACAAATGAATCCATTTTAGCTCGCTGTACAGTACTGTATGAACCGTAACTGTCCCAAGAGACTGCTGATTTCTCCACACAGGCTTTAACCAATGAAAACAAAACATCCGTATACAATTACACTGCCTCCCAGTGTCATAAAGACCCCCACTGTGCTGCATCCCTCCTCTTTCTCAACACAAAACACTTTATTGAACATTCATTGTCACTTGACAATAGATTCCAGATCCACCCTGGTGGTACATGCCATGCACTTACTTCATCAGGGGTCTGAATTAAGGGCACACACACACACACGCACACACACACACAGACACATCTCTTGTCACTCTTTACTGCATACTAATAGAAGTAGAGATGCACCTTCAGTTATCTCAAAATAGACTGTGAGTAAGCTACTGTGACATGACAGAGAAGAACAGACAGTCAGGGACTGATAGCATCACTGATTTGTACTGAGGCACAGAGGTTTCATTATGTTCAGATTTTATTGTTTATGTTGTTTTTATTAGAATTGTTATGACCATAAAAAAAATCATCTCAGCATCATCCATGACACATTCCCATCCTCCCTGCGCCGGTTAATTTTGCCTCCTGTTGTCCTGCTGAGGCAGTGCTTTCTAAATATAACTTCTGTGTGTGTGTGTGTGTGTGTGTGTGTGTGTGTGTGTGTGTGTGTGTGTGTGTGTGTGTGTGTGTGTGTGTGTGTGTGTGTGTGTGTGTGTGTGTGTGTGTGTGTGTGTGTGTGTGTGTGTGTGTGTGTGTGTGTGTGTGTGTGTGTGTGTGACACATACCGTTGGTTGCACCAGTGTGGCTCTTTGGCGTTATTACAGAGTACAAGATGGTTTCTTTGGCAAGGTAATGCTGGAACAAACGTTTCCGGCCTGAGAGAGACCCATTTGTGTTTTTCAAAAGCCTTGTTTACGTCACACAGGATCTTAGCTTGCTGCCTCTGAGCGCAGAGCATATAATTCTTGTACTTCTGTGTGCGCAGTCATGAGATGTGAGACGTTAATGTCTCCCGCCGGACAGGAAGGAAAAATATATTAACCTCATAACTCAGGCTTTATTTATAGTCCTAGACACATGTCCTGTATTGGAATACAAAAAAATAAACAAAACATGAGTTAGATATTGTGCAGCCTTAAAAGATACGTCACTCTCTCAAATTCAGATAAGCATTATTGACATAGCGGATCAGAAGCCTATATTACCAAAGCAGTGCAGAAAATGATTAATATTGACAGATGATTTGCGATAAATATACAATTTGATAAAGGCATTAAATGACAATGGCTGTAATACTTTTACAGAGGTAATCAATCACAATCACTTACAGAGTTTGTCTATGACAGCAGTCATAACGCTGCACACTGGCTTTTCTCCCTGCTTAGCTCTGAAAGTTTCTGAGCGTCGAGGAGATGGAGAAACTCTGGGTACACATTTATTTTTACACTTGTCAAAGAAAACCTCTCTCAAATCCTGGTTTTTGTTACAGTATAGTATGAAGTGTTCTCTGTCTAATACAGAGTTTGCGATGTATACACTCTATTTCCTACAGTTAACATATTATATATACATATTCTGTATAATCTATATAGTCAGAGTACGGCCACAGCAACCAGCGATTGCTGATATATGTTTCCGATATACAGATACAGGATAATAGGTTTGTAAATGGTTCATAAGCTGCAACCGATGGCTTTATTTAGTGGCTAATACATCATTTACCAGATCAATAATAAGCTCTTTATGAAAGAATCTTTTGGGCGGCCAGGCATGTGACTGATTGTTCAGTGTAACCACTCACAGACACAGAAAAGTGCATCTTTATTTATACACATCCTATTAAGCATTTATTAATGATTATTTTTAACTGTGTTGTTAACAAATAATAAATTATTTTAAAAATAATGAGTCAAATATTTCTCTCTTAGTACAAATGTTCTAACTGATCCGTAAATCCCTAGTAGGCTAAGTTGTTTATTCATGTTGATATAGCCACTTCCATCCAATGAACCTTTTATTCAAAGATGTCTGTTTACAATATAATATTAAGAAGGTATAAAATATATCAGGAACAATACTCCATACAGTTAATGTTTACTAGGACGGGTAAACATGAAATGTCTAATTATAATCCATATTTTATTTGTTTTTGTTTTTAGTCACTCAAGAGTCAGATATACAGGTAGAATCTCCATAAGTTAACTTTGGAACATTTGTTCTGTATATCAGATAACTGGACTTATTTATAGCCCACTGAATCTAATGATAAAACAGTGGTACTGTATCTGTCTTCCTGTGGTCGAATGGCGTCAGGAGGGTAATACTCTTCCTCCTCCAAAAATAGACGGTCACAGGAAATATACCGTGGCGCTGTTCACGAGTCCAACCGGCGGTCACGAGTCCGCTTCGAATAACAGCGGGGTGGGTAAAAAAACAAAACAATGAAGGAGTAGGACTAAACCTATCAGGGGGAGGGAGGAGGAGCGGCTTCGCTCCGGTACCGGGGGAGTCGGACTCGGTGCCAGTTTGCGCTGTCAGGGAATTCCGGGGCCGTGCGGTGACGTCACACGAGTGCGCGCCTCTGTCTCTGCGCGTGTGTTCGAGTGTGCGTGGCTCTGTCCCTTTAAAGCGGAGAGCTCAGCGGCGGAGCAATACGATCCCTGCCTGGCTGCCTCTGTGAGTGCGGTGTGTGAGTGAAGCGGAGGGAACGGAGCTCGACGCGGAGACCCGAGCGAGCGAGCCTCATTACCGTTAACGGAATACAAAAAAACGGGAATAAAGAGAAGAACGAGCCGAGATCACGGACAGAAGGGAGGCCCTCCTACCGGCAGACGGATCGAGTTTCACGCTTGTTTCGAGAGGAAGCGACGGAGACTAACAGGGATTACGGAGCCGTCCGGCTCATCGGGAATTTCTCTGCAGACACCCGGAGCTCCACAACTTGCGGATAACAAAAGACTACCGTGGACCTCAAGAAACCGGATACACCTTTTTATTTGGAAACCTTTTTTTATGATCACTTCTGGAGCGTCTATTTTGGAAATGCTTGAATGAACGGTGAGTGCTGTGAGAACTGAGAGCTTTTAAAAGTCCACACGACTTTGTTTTGGTCGTAAGCAGGAGAGTTGGTGTCCGTTTGACCCCGGTGTCCCCAAATGTGTCCGCTCTTTCCCCCGTGATAGGTATATGTTGTTCAATGCTGCTGATTAATCGGGCTCTGTTGTGAGTCGGGACGTCAGTGAGTCAATTATAGGAATTGATTCACGTGGAACCCTTGATCGTCTATAATCGACGAGGTGGGGGGAATTTCTCAACCACGCGTGCGTGTGCGTGTTTGTGCGTGTCAATTCGGAGAACTTTGTTCCTCAAAATCACGATGGATCATCATTACTGGACATGTTTAATCACTCCGTGCACGTGGATCGGAGTCATACTGTCATTTGGCTGTGGTGCAAATGCTGAGTTCACGGGCTTTTTGTGCGTGAAATTCCCCCGAGGTGACCCCCACATTTACAGGTTTAGTGGGAGGGGAAGCTATCTGAGACTGTATCCAGCCTGTATAAATTGCTGATAAGGCCTGAGCTCAAAGTGGTCGTCCTAATACATCTAGTAATGAAATTGTTATCTTTATCCTCACATTGCTGTGGGACACTTTGGGTCCTATAGGTTGGTCATTGTTGCCCTGAAAAGTCCCGATCATCACCATGGCTAAAAAAAGGGAAGGAGAGCTAGAGGACAGGGGGAGAAAACTGCCTGTGTAAGGAGATCTCACGCCATTGTGTGTGTGTGTGTGTGTAGGAGTGGGTGGCTCTGCTGGAGTTGGAGTGGGGGGTGGGCAGGATCACCGAGGTCGGCAGCCGTATAAATTGAATGGATAGCTGCCACCCCCATCACCCCCAGTCAATCCTTACGCACACAAAGAGCCGGATTGAAAGGAAGTGATTTGCATCACCTCTCGTTTTTGGGGGGGAGGGGCGGTGTTTTGGGGGCTGCCCTTTAGGTCTTTTAGGGTTTTTTTTCTCGTCTGAGCACTGAAGTCTGACCGCGCAGTATTGTTCGGTCAACGTGAGCTGTTCTCTAATTATCACCTTTTTCCCCCGAAGGAAAACAGGTCCAAACTGGAGCGACGTTTTGACTTCCAGACACATTAGTGGTGTCTTAGGAGTCAGCTGGCTTTACTTGTGCTAAGTCCCCGCACACCTTTACGCACACGGCTGGCGCGTATGCTTGTGTTTTTGTTAGTTTGCGGCGCAATTACGCACAGAGTAAAACATTAAAACAATGTGAGTTAGTGAGTGGTTTGGAGTCGTGATCGTGTCTTTCTGAATTAGAATCAATAGTTGTTGATATTGGCGGTTGTTATCACCCCAACGCACACGTAGTCACCCACCTTTTTCCACTAGTCATCGGACAAGCCGTTGATGAGAATTTGTGGCTGGCTCGGGGGTTTTTATTTGTCACTTTATTGCCCACAATAAAGGATTCCAGATCAGGAAGAGCGGAGTGTGCTGGCATGGGGTCGTGAAAGAAAACAAAGAAGAAAGCCTTTGAAGGTCCACTTCCTATCAATCAGATCGATCGGCATGGAAACCGGCGTTTGATGTCTGAGGCTGTAAAAAGTTAAGGCTTCCAAATCGCTCCACACACACTCTTGGCCGGCTGTGTGCTGCCTCAGCTCTCCCCCGCCCCCGTTTGTCCCATGATCTCAATAGGAGTGTGTGTGAGTGAGAAAGAGAGAGTGAATGAACAATCACCGCCCATTTTACTATGAGTGATGACGAACATGGAGGGATATTAAAGTGATACACACGCGTCAGGAGGGGGGGGGGGGTAGGTGACGTTGAAAATAAGGCAGCTAACTCAACAAAAGTGAGTCACACAACTTGAGTAAGCAGAAGAGGTGTGTGTGTGTGTGTGTGTGTGTGTGTGTGTGAGGCAGGACAGTGTTCCTCCCCTCCTTTCCACATGTAGCTTTGATGCGGGTGTTACAGGGTGTCCCAAGCAAATTAAGGACTTCTTTGATCTAATTCAGATCTGTCCTTTATGCCTGAGGGGAACTGGGTCAGTAGGCTGGCTTAAAGTGCTGACTCATCTACTTCGACAGTTGACGGTGATGAAACAAGAGCAGTGTGTGTGTCTTAGCTTTGTGACAGCTCTCCTGCCTTTGTTGCCTCTTATAAGAAAAGAAGTGTGTGTGTGTGTGTGTGTGTGTGTGTGTGTGTGTGTGTGTGTGTGTGTGTGTGTGTGTGTGTGTGTGTGTGTGTGTGTGTGTGTGTGTGTGTGTGTGTGTGTGTGTGTGTGTGTGTGTGTGTGTGTGTGTGTGTGTGTGTGTGTGTGTGTGTGTGTGTGTGTGTCGATTCTCCTCCAGAGAGCAACTCAAAGCCAGAGAGAGGGAATAAGTTAGGTGCAGGGCAACATATGCCCACATACACACACAGACAGGTTAGGCGTTATAACACAGGTTCTCCTACATGTTAGCTGGCACGATGGTTGGAAACCAGTTGAGGAAATTCCCTTCCCTCCATGTCAGCAGAAACAATGATCATTTACAGGGGCACTATTTGAATCCCCCCCGATTTACATGATATATGTTAAGTACAGCCCTATTCATAGCACAGTATTAACTGAATTTATTGCATACAAGCAGGCATAGTACTGGCTGGCTGCCCCTTTAGCACTGCAGTAAAAATACCGGTCAGGTTATTTAGCCTGTTGCTGTGCATGCAAACGCTTTGGCACCACCAGGCTCTTACAGAAAACAGGATGAAGGTTTTAGAGTTTGGTCGGGGTCAAGGGGAAAGAAACGCAGTCAAGCATGTGTGGAATTCCACCATGCAGCGTTAGACTGTGGATCCTGGTCCTTCAGGCTGAAGTGTGGACCCCAACAAACATGAAGCTGTCCACTTCTTTAGTGTTCACCATATATACAGGACTGCAAGTATCAATTATTTCTATTGTCGATCAATCAAATAGTTCTTTGGTCTTTTAAACGTCAGAATATGTTATGTCCTAAAAATGACTCAAATCCATTATGAAACTAGTAACTTGGTTAAAAAAGTTCAATACAGATCAAATATAATTCATGGGTTCTACATATGTTTGCATGTTAAAGGGCCTATTAGGCTGAAATATGGTAAAACAATCACTAACGTGTATGGATGAGGTCATGGTTCTTATTTCATATTTCTCATTAGTTTCTGCAGAGCAGCAGGGCCCTGCGATACCGCCAGCCAACCGTGATGCTTAGACATCCATAACTCTGAATATTGGTCCTACATGCAGCGGTGGTCTTGCTGTGTTTTGGACCTGAGAACAGTCAGGAGAAAGCAGATCGGTGTAATTCAGTCCAGAAGTTGAGGAGAGAACGCGCTGAGAGCGGGCAGCGATTCAGATGCAGCCACAAGCCAAGCTAACAGGCTAATGTAAAACATGAAATTAGTTTGAACGGATGATAATGAACAATGCTATTAGAGAAAAGCCGAATATTGTCCGGGGACTGAGTGAATAGAGCTGTGTTAGAGAGTCACGTCCTGTTTGCCTGTTGAGTGGAGCGAGGGGAAAAAGGGAAAGTTTTCCTCTGTTATCTCTGGCTCTTTGCCACTCACGATGATGCCACGGTAGTGTAGGTGTGTTTGTGTGTGTGTGTTTGTGTGTGTGACTCATATACAGCTACACACTCACACCTTGGAAAGAATTTTCTTCCTTCCTTTTTTTTTACCTCCCCTCAGCTTCTGTGACTACTTTTACCCACCTCGAGCACATAATAAATGATAACTCAGCCAGACAGTAGATCTGTGCGTACCATGGGAGTTAGTTTTTTTTTAAACGGCGGAAAGTTCTTCAAGATTGGTATTTGAAGAATCAGTAAACAGGCCTTGGATTCTCCGGACTAAATGAACAAACAGCGGCGTCATAACAAAAGTGGTCCGCCTGCGTCACAGCTGTTCTGATAAAAGCAAAATGATCTGCGCGTAATTACACCCACTGTAAGAACAACGCTGCACCGGCCATCTGTACGCATGCTGTCATTAACTCTGATGCATATAGGACCCACACACATGTTTTGTTATTCACACACACAGACTGCTGATGAGACATAACACTGTGAGTCCGTGGAGGAAGAGGATGGTGCGTGAGGTCAGCCCGCTCTCTGTCAGTAAACATGTTGATCAGTAAAGACTCTCCGTGTCCTCTCTAGCATACTTTAATAACAGTTAGTGTAGACGCCACAGGTTCCTCTGGCAACTGTTGCCAAGGAAACAGTCTCTTGTCTTGTTTGGTGCATTTCTGAACTAGTGTGTGTGAGCATTGGATGTGGAATAGGAGCACATGGAGAGACAGAGCAGTGCGAGGGAGGGGGGTTTAGCACTTCTGATTTTCCTATGAACTGATGCTGTTTTTGTCCAGAGCCTTTCTTAGATTTGTTATTGAACATTATCACCCCAGAGGAGCAGAAAAGAAAAGTTTGGGGGCTTTTGAGGTTGCTAAAGTGTGGAAATCGAGAGTGACGACAACCAAGTCACTGTCAGTTGATAGCTGTCGCCCACATCCTCCTCGATTTCCGGTTTGTCGGGATTTACATACCGCCTTCCTTTCTTTAAAGCCAGGTATTGAGTCACCTTTTTTTTGTCTCACACGCACAACGCTCAATTTAGACAGCAAGTCTGTCGAGAAATCGAGACTCATGTTTCCTCTGTAATAGAGAGTTTCTGTGAAAGTGAAGCGGGGAGCACAAGTGACTGGGAGGAGGAGTGATCCATCACACACACCAACATATTCTCATCAACGGGTTTTAGAGGAAAGGTCGTGGTTAGGAGTTAGTGGTAGGATTAGGGTTTCCCACCCACTACCCTGACCCTCGTCTTTACGCAGACTTTAGCGCTCAGATTTCCTTCTTAGCTCCTCCCAGCAGGCCTAAGCCTCATATTTCTATAATGCCCAAGTGTCGTGTTTCCTGTTGTTTGAACAGATCAGACTAAAAAAACACAATGTATTTGTCATTTTGGACCGAGAATTAGTATTAAAGACCAATTATATAAAAACAGTGAATGAGAACAGGCCACACACACACACACACACACACACCCACACCCTTCAGGGAGGCTTACTTCCTGTGGTTGTGACGACAGCTTCCTCTCTCCACTGTGCGCTGTTCCCTTTCTCTACATAACGTCACACACACATGCATCTTATGTGTGTGTGCGCGTGTGTGTGCGTGTGCACCACACTAACACAGTTGTGTGCTGTCACTCACAGGCCCAGATGTCAGGGCGTTGAGTGCAGGTGACAAAAGGGGGCCTCATGTTTTCATGTTTTTCTACCAGCCCTCTTCCTCCTCCTCCTCCTCCTCTCTCTGTTTCTTTTTTTTCCCACAAACAGATAAAAATGTAGGTCAACCCATTCTCCTCAAAGAAGGACACGGAAATCAACATTTTCATTTACTTCTTTAGAATAGAAAAAATGAGGGAAAAAGATGCGGCAACAAGCCAAACAGCGCATTGACAGGTGACCACAAACAGCCAAAACTAGACAACTGTTGGTTGGTGGTTGCTGATAACCTGCAGCTTATTAGGGAAGTCGGACCAGCAGAGTTTGAAGATCTTTCTCCACCTGTACTTTGGCCTGAATGTAGAGCAGATGTGAGATATGAGTGTGCATATAAGCCAGAGGAGACATACAAATACAATACAAATAAGAGCTATTATCTGACCTGTTATGGCGTGCTGCTGCAGCTGAGTGCAGAAGGCCTTGGTGTAACTGGGTGAAGGGTTAGGTCAGAGCCTCTGGAAGAAGGGCTATGTTGTTGAAATGAATGCTAGCTGGAGATGATCTTGCAGCTTGAGGGTCAGATGCCTCTGTGTTTGTGTGCAGGAATAATGTTTGCCTGCCGTGTCCTCGGCTGACCCACACTGCTCTGTGTGTGATCGCTGGAACAGCCTCCTCTGATTTTCTGTGTCTGTATGTGTGTGTGTGTGTAAGGATGTGGACGTGATGAAGCCAGCCCGCATCACCGTCTTGGAACGGCATTCGCTGACGTTTGCACACACAAAACAACACTCTTACACACACACACACACACATACACACAGGGCTTGGCAACGAGTTGGGGGAGGACGGATGCAGGGGCTGGGTGTTCCTCTGTGTGTGTATGAGAGAGAAAAAGAAATGCTTGGTGTTTCCTGCAGTACACAATCTTTATCCGGGACTGGTTATGTAATGGCCTAGAGAGGGCGAGGGAGGACAGAAAAAGAGAGCGAAAGGGAGAGGGAGGGTGACAGGACCATGCATGGCCTTTCCGTCATCCTCTGCTAGAAACTTTTCCCTCGCTCTGCTTTGCGTTATCTGCCACTTCTCCCAGCCTTATCTGGTCATTTCTTATCAGACAGACTCTACGGTGACTACCAGGACCGTAACACTCTCCGGCTGCCTGCCAGCGCCCCCCTCAAGCTTTTAGTCATCAGTGGTCTCATCCTCTGGGATTTTTCATACGGTCACTCCAGCACCATCTGTATAAGCAGTCTGTTTACCCGCCTGTCTAAGGCAATATTACTACCATGCTGCAAGAAAGTAAATCTCCAGCTCATCAAAGTATTCCAGTTTTAGGTTTTGGATGTGGGTTAGATTTGGATATTTTTTGCAGTGCATGCCCTTGCTGCCTCCCCTCGTCTCTCTCCAGTCTATTTTCCTCTCATGGCTGCAGTGTGGTTGTCTGGCCGGGGACCAGAGCAGGCCAGTGGTTGTCAGGGAAGGGATAGGGCCAGGGAATTAAGGCCACTGCACAGAGACAGACATCTGAACATCTTAATTTCAGACATTTGGTCCCGTGGCTCATGTTAGTAGTGACTAAGCAGGGTTCCGTGGGCACAGCCACAAGCGTGTGACTTTGGTTGGTGTGTCACGTAGGCTCACGGTGGATTTATTTATTTTGCTTTTGTGTGTTAGAAGCCACAGAGGATTCAACACAGCCCCTTTTATTTTCCTTTCATGCTCTCTGGCTGGTGCGGTTGAGACGGTTGGCACAGCTTTGTTTCTTTGCCAATGTTTCGCTGCCCAGCCCCGCCTCCCAGCTGATAGCCGCTGTTGCCGGGGACAACAACTAACCAGCGTAACTAAGACAACGAGGGTGTTGACAGGAAGAGCTCTGATGTCTTGTGTCAATGTGGGGATTTCATTTGAAGATGTAACATGGGGGAAATTTTGATGTAACAGTGACACAACAGTGTTAGTTAATACATGCTAAATATATCAGCTGTGTGTGCAAAACATCAGCAACAGTAAATTACTTTGACTTTCACTGTACTCAGCTGTATATAGAGGAACACGACAGCTTGTTGTGGTGAAATCGAGGTAAAAGCGAAAGCTAAGCATTAGCGTCGCTGAATATATGTTTTATGAGTCCTTTTTATGATTGTTCAGGCCCCTGACGATAAAGTGATGGACAGATGGAACAACATGTCACATCTCTTGAACTTGATTCTACTCTGGGCCAAGAACCCCCCCTCCCCCGCAGCTTGTCATCACATCCTGTTTGTGTGTCTAAACACTAATGCAAAATAAAACCATGCGGTGCGCTGCAGAAGCAGAAATTACGTCAAAAAGTCAGAGAAATTCCCGCTGTGGTGATGCCGAAACACGCCCCCGGTCACCTGACTGTAAGTGGTGTCCCAGGAGGGGCGGAGTTTCGGGGCAGCGGTTTGGGGTAAGCCCTTCTGCAGGCTGCTGAGTAACCGGGGGGTTCCCCCAAAAAATGAAATTTCCAATCTCACTGTTTTCTCCGTACACATACAGTAGGGAACGCTGACTCATAGCTGGTTTAACCACATTTTATCACTTTGGTTTGATCTGATAGAACCCGAGCCGGTATGTAACACTGTCTGCTGTCTGTGGACACTATCTGGTTTCAGAGTGCGGAGTTTCTCACACTGAGCTGGTGGAGTGGCTGTGAGCAATGTTATAGCCGCCGTAGCAACTGGAATAGACGCCGTTTGGTCACAACAGACATAAACACACACCCTGCATAAAAGTGGTAATTACCACCTCGTCCTGTATCCCTGTTTGTACTCAGCAGTCACAGCTGGGTTTCTTACTAGATCTCTCTCTCTCTATGTTGCTTCATTTTTCCCTCATTTCAAAGTCACACTCTCCTTCCTCCATTCTGCCATTTGTTCTATTATTCCACTATTGTCTCCCCAGCGCTGCTCGTTCACATGCGATAGTTGACTTAGCCGGCCCAGCTCTTCCTGTTAGAGCGACACCGGCCTTGTTTGTGTGTCTGCCCGCCCGTGAAGCTTGTGTCTGTGTGAAAAGAGAAAAAGAGTGAGCGAACAAGAGCCCCCCCCCCCCCCCCCCCCCCCCGATCCCTTAATGTCAGCCTCCCCCATCGCCTCTGAGCCACCCTCAAGGTTTCCACGCTGCACCTCAGAAGTCAGGAAACCAGGATCCTTTTGTGACATTTCTCTGTCTAGAAAGTCAGAGAAGAGAAGCATTGGGACACAGGGGTTGTCTGTTCATACTGAGAGCAGAGCCAACCCTCAGCCCCTGAGTCATATCATATGGTCTGAGGCTTCATGTATCATTATACCCCTGTATCGTGTGCAGCGTGGCTTCATGTTGTTTTTTATGACAGCTTGGCATGACTGTTTTTGTCTCCTGTCTTTCAGGGTTGCGGAGACCCCAGAGAGATGATTGGCAGCCGAAGCTGAGACATAACAACTGTGAATCAATAAACTTGGTGCTACTCTAAAAGGTACGTTCATCTCAAGTGTGTGTAGCTGTTTGTCTTGACGCACGTCATGTGCAGCCTTGACAGTTAACACCGGCCTATCTTCACATAGCAGCAAAGCCTGGTGGATGTTGATCCCTGTGAGGCGGAAGGGGAGAGATAGAGAGGGTGGTGTGTGTGTGTGTGTGTGTGTGTGTGTGTGTGTGTGTGTGTGTGTGTGTGTGTGTGTGTGTGTGTGTGTGTGTGTGTGTGTGTGTGTGTGTGTGTGTGTGTGTGTGTGTGTGTGTGTGTGTGTGTGTGTGTGTGTGTGTGTGTGTGTGTGTGTATAGCACCACTCCTGACAGACTAAAAGTGTACAGCGATTGAAATATCCACTACTGGGATTTAAATAGAGACAGAGGGAGCCATAGGTGGTGGGAGGAAGAAAAGCAGAGAAGAGGAACTGGTGGGAGGAAGGACTGCGTATAACCAGAGCTAATTTAGGAAAACTGGTGGAAGAGAGCTGTGCTGAGCAAGAGAACTGAATCATAACCTGCGTGTGTGTGTGTCTGAAATATGCGACAAGTCATGTATAATGCATGATTTGGAGAGTAACAAAGTTTAATCATCACGTGTCTTTAACATTTGGTTCGTGATAAGCGAAGTATAATGCATAAATTGGAGAGTAACAGACGTGCACACACAGGTTATGTTTCATTTCCTCTTGCCGTTGAATAACTTGACTTTTTTTTACTTTGACCGAAATCAAATATGCTTATCTTTAAATGGGAGTCATATAAATTAAAGTGGACTAATCAGGAGATTGAGGCAGGATGTTTCTGTTTTGGGGTAATTCAGCTTTAATATAAACAAGAGATCACGAGACAGTGTTTTAAGTGATTTTATCTTCAGTGCAAACGCGTATCAACAGCAATGGCGAATGTGTAGGTGTGAATACATCTGTCTCAGGTTTTGTCAGGGATCTCTTTTGTTGTGTTTTTTTGAATCGAGGTACTTTGAAACACGGACTTCTTTGTATCTTGACACCTTCTGTCTTTTGTATTGTGTGTGTTTGTGTTTGTGTGTGTGTGTGTGTGTGTGTGCGCGTGCCTGTGCCTGTGTTTCAGACAGCAGGGAGAGGTGGGAGTTATCTCTGAGCTTCTTTTATGTGTTTTCCCCTCAACCGCTTTCCTTTGTGCCGTCTCCATGTATGTGTGTATGTGTACGTGTGCGTGTGTGTGTGTATGTGTGGGAAGGTGTGTGGGCGTTTTCATGGCACCGTTCCTACTCTCCACTTCACCTCCCTCCATCCCATCCCCGCTTCTCCATCTCCATCTCTTCTCCCTAATCTATCCTTCCATCCTGTTCAGACCGTCTGTCGCTGCTGCCCCCCTCTCCCTCTCCATCACGCCTGCCTTAATGAGATTAAACCTTAGTGTATCCACCGAGAATGCACATGCACGCTTTATATACACACACACACACCCTTCAGAGCGCTGCAGCACACACACACAGTCATCCACTTAAGAGAGCGCACTATTCTCTCTCACATGCACTAAATCAGCACGAGCCTGACACGACCATGCAGCTTGCGCACTTGGCATTGCTTCCAACGGCACACACACTCACACAGACACACTTGGCGTGTGACCAAGGCCTCTCACTCTTTCCCTCTGTCTCTTGTTATCAGGAGGCCCATAGTAAGGATTACAGTAACCCCAGGTCTGTCCTCATAGGTGAGCTCCCCACTGAGCCATCTGGGCCTCAGTAATAATCCTGCTCTGTACCGACTGGCTTACTGGCGCCTCCCACAGGCCGACCGACTCATAGCAGCCAGCTATAGACAAAGACATGGTTTAAAGACATCAAGCAAATTGAAGTTATTCTAATGTTGCTTGGGGGAATGTCCAAACAAGAACACTGCCAGATGAAATCAGCAGTGCAATGTAAATATAAAGGGTTTTACTCAGATTGCCTCAGCAGTCAGTTAGATCTCCCCTGCCCTATATTCTTCTTATCCCCTCCAACTCACACACATACACACACCGACGAGACTATATAATAGAGAGCCCACTGGCATTTATTGACTTTACAGTGTGTCTCTGTCTCGCTCGTTAACATAGTGGCTCTCCTGTTCTTCTCTTTTCTCTCTGTAGCTAATAGGCTTTTGGGTTCCTGGTGCTAAAGACAGGAGCAGGACAGTACAGATATTCTCAGTGTTGGAGTGAGGCCCTCTCTGTGCTGCAGTGGAGGGCTTCACCGACACAGCTAGTCTGGTGAGTAGGAGCACTCTAATTCACTTTAATGAGAGACATTGTGTTGTAAATATATGATATACAGTGGGGAAAGTCAGTACCAGCAGTTTATAGAAATATGTGGCTATGCATGTGGGTTTAAATGAAATGAAAGAAGACCATTTAAGTGGCTATATTTAAGTTAAATGAGAGATAAGCAAATTAAAATATAATTGTATTTCTGAATCTCATGAGCTTACTAGTAATTTGTAGTGTAATAGATTGTTATGGTTATCTTTTTAAAACAAATAAACATTGATTATAGCACAAAACTTTTCCTTCTCTGTTAGTCCACAGGTTTTTTTTTCTGTATAAAAGCATGCGACTAAACTATATGATGCATGTTTCTACCATCCACAGGCTGGATGCATCACGCAGTAGAGCAGTTTGGCGGCCGTGGCACACGGGATTCCTTCCCTCTGGACGGACTCAACCGGGGACCATGGGCTCCCGTGGGCGGCCGCGCCTGGCAGCCACCCGCCAGGTCTGTGGCCATGACAACGCATGCACACAAACTTTAAGAACCTCTTTGTTAAATCCATCAGCCTTAACCTGTTGTTAAAAGTCTGAGTTCCAACTTTTGATGGCAGAATTGAAGTAAAAGCTCAAATTTACTTAACATTGGTGTAAAAACTGACTGTAATGTTTGGTGTCTCTTTTACTCATCAGGTGTTCGCCTGGAATGAACCAACACCAGCTCCTTTCCCATCTACCTCCTGGTCCTATGGGCGGACTGAATCATCCCAGTAAATTCTTTAGTAATGGGTAAGTCATGCAGAGAATCATCAGTGAAAGAACCAAAATTAGAAAACAGAGGGTAATTTACTTTACAGTTTATTTACAGAAAATGTAAGACGGTATAATTCAGATCAGTTTTTTGTTTGTTGTAACACTCTTTTTGTCTTTTTTTTTGTCTTTTCAGGCCCATGCGAGGAGGTGAGAAGCTTGAGCTCCCACAGCCAATGTTACCAGGTCTACAGAGGGAGCAGCAAAGGCCTCCTCCTCCTCATCTTCACCCTCCACCTCCACACAGAGCATGGGAGCAACTGGGTCAGCTGTACGAATCCCACCTCCCTCCTCAAGGACATCCTGCTGCGCCACTGCCCAGTGAGCACACACTTCGCCTCCACAATGGAGGCTATGCAGGCGGTGGGGGTGGCCCTCCCCCCAACCCCCACCTTCCCCCTAGCAGGCCAAACCAACTGCTGAAGGTGAGTGACAGTGCTACAGCTTGTATCATGATCGATTTATGCAGCAGAGAGTTTCATAGATGAAGAAAACTGACTGTGTTTTCTTTACTGCCTGTTTTAGTTCGGGGGTCCTCAGGAGCAGCATGTTCCCCGGGGTCCACCACTGCTGGGAGATGAGATGTGGGCTCAGGTGCACCAGGTAGGAGCTTCCTAATTGGCTGTGATCATGTTACATCATCCATATAGACACACAGCAATCTCTGTTCTGGCTCTCACTTCTGCTGCAACCCGACAGATGAGAGACAAACTCCATTCAAAGCCAGTGTCACCGAGCACCACTGCATCCACGGCACTAATCCTTTCATTTTTCGGTTCACAGCAGAGGGGCTACCCAGGGAAGATGCTCGGGGGTCAGCTGAAGAGACCAGGCCCTCCACTGGGAGAGCATTCTGTTATCCAGCACACTCCTCCACCATCCATGCACCCTTCCTCCCGCCCAGCTGCAGAGGACTGTCCCAGCCCCAGCAAGAGGAAAAAGAATTCTGATCAGGTATTATACAAAAACAAACCACAATGATTGGAAATGTATAAGTTCAATTCTAGATTTTCTCTACAGTTTTGTACTGTTGTAATGTCCCACTCCCTGCGCAGGTATCCCATCCTGGGCTGCAGCGTTTCCCTGGCCAGTCTTTGTTATCTCAGCACCAGTCTTCAGTCCACCACCTCCCTCCAAAAGCTGCCTTCTGGAACCCTCTTCACAAGAACAACAGCACTCCTTGGCAGCCTCAGACGTCTGACCGCAAAAACCCACAATCGCAGGAGTTCCAGCTCCGAACAGTAAGAAAATAGCCCTTCATTAGATATATGGTACTTGGGGCCAGGGGTTAACGCTTTTCTATTGACTGCTATCAATGGGAAAACCTTTATTGGATTGAGCGGGGCCATAAAGATGTATTGATTGTATTAGCTGTCTGAACCTGACACAGGGTATTGAACCAGGACACGGGTGAGCTGTAAATAACACCGTGCCCAAAATTGATTTCCTTTTCTTTTGTTAAGTGCAGCACTCATCAGATCCTTTATATGTTTTGTTTATTATACTCTAATCATCCTCTGGATTGTTGCTTGCTCTGTATTGTGTAACAGGAAACCAACAAACAAGGACTGGGTAGCTATGCCCAAAAGTCCTCTCCTGCCTCTTCCACTCCTTCCAACCTCTCCCCTGCACCAAACTCCTCCCCGGGAAGCTACAACCATGGATGTGCTCCTCAGCTCCAGAAAGACGCATTCCAACCTCAGGCTGTAAACCAGCAGTCCCCTCACTCCTCCTACCCCAGCCCCGGCTCAAAACTGGGGATAGCTTCACCCTGCCAGGCCATGGAGCCTCGTGGTCCTCACAACCAGAGAGGCCCTCTAATTGGGGGCCAAGGTGGCAGCCATGCTAGCTCTCACACAGTATCTACCCCAGCTAGGGGTGACAGAGATCAACACCTACACGCCCAATCGTCACCAGCAAACCCTCCTGCAACCAGCAACAACAACAGCAGCAGCGGCAGCAGTGTGCCTTACAGCCACTTCCAGCCTCATCCAGGGCTGGGGCAACAGGGTCCCCCTGCTCCTCCTCCACCTCCTCCTGCCAGCAGCACCTCAGTACCTCAGCATCTGCAAAGCGGGCCCCATGAGGCCTGGAGATACCAGAGCAGGCCCAGCAGTCACTCCCTAGTGAGTATAAGTCATTCATGCCATAGCTCATTAGCATCATGTTTATACCACTTTGTTCTTCTGCAGCCATGAGTGCTAAAAAATGTAATAATTCAAAATTGTTGTGTGTGTGTCTCTTCAGGAGTCAGGCATCTACAGGCCTCCAGGACTGCTACCTCAGCGCCAACAGAGCCACAATCAGGTTGGGGATAGTCGGGTTCCAGGTCCTTCCCAGCATCACCACCATGTCAGCCCTCCTCTGCCCCTCACCAACTCCACGCGAACACCTGTCATCACTGCAAATCTTCCCATGTCCCAGGCCTCTTGCTCCATCGGTGGCTATAGCAACGGCAGGATCTCAACTCATGTAACTATGGCTGGTGTCTCCACGGTGACCACATCACCCCCTGCTGGTTGCCCTGGGAACAATAGCAGCAGTAACGGCAGTTGGCAGAGAGGAAGAGAGCCAGGACCCCAAACCTCCACCCGTGGCGTCACTAGCCCCACCTCTCAGCTGGATGCTCTGCTGCAGCCAGCATGTCAGAGAGGCCAAACCGACACTGCCAACCAACTTCGCCCACAGGGGCTGCCCAGACCACAACAACAGGGACCCACCAAGTCCCGGCCCATGAAGGGGAAAATGCCATACTATGCTCAGGCAGAACAGGAGCAACCTCCTGCGTTTTCCCCCACATCTGCTTTGTTCTCCGCAGGGCACCAGAGGGCAGGAGACAGTGTGATTACAAGCAGAGTTTCAAATCCTCTTCCTAGCTCTCCTACTACATACCGCTCAGCTCCACGCCCCACTGTCAGTACTGCACCTGAGCCATTCAATCCAGTCCTCTCCTCCAGACTGGGTCACCAGTCAGAATTTGCCTCGTCACAGGCGTACTCCCAGCGCCAGATTTGTCCGCCAGCTCCTTCCTCTGTCCCTCAGTCCATCGAAGAGGCTCTCGACAAGCTCGACGCAGAGCTAGAGGGTCACATGCAAGCTGAAGAAAGGAGGAAGAGAGACAGAGAGGAGCAGGAGAGGAAAATTAGAGAAGAGGAGAGGCGGAAGAAAGAGTGGGAGATGCGACAAAAGCGGGATGAGGAGAGGAAAAGGAAAGAGCTGGAGAAGAAGGAGGAGGAGAGGAAGAAGAGAGAACTGGAAAGACAGGAGGAGGAGAGGAGAAGGAGAGAATGGGAGAGGCAGGAACAGGAGAGAAATAGGAGGCAAGAGGAGGAGAGGAGGAGAAGGGAAGCAGAGAGGCTGGAGGAGGAGAGGAAAAGAAGGGAGTGGGAGAGGCAGGAGGAGGAGAGGAAAAAGAGAGAATGGGAGAAGAAGGAGCGGGAAAGGAAGAGGAGAGAGTGGGAGAGGCAGGAGGAGGAGAGGAAGAAGAGAGAAGCAGAGAAGCAGGAGCAGGACAGAAAGAAGAGAGAACTGGAGAGGGTGGAGGAAGAAAAGAAAAATCAAAGAGAGTTGCAGAGGAAAGAGGAGGAGAGAAGGAGAATGGAGCGGAGGAGGGAGGAGGAACTGTGCAGCGCGAAAGGCAAAGAGCAGACCGCTATTGAAAATCTGGAGAGACTGCTCTCCTGCAACACTTCCCCAACACCCCCACCTCCTCGCCTCTCTTCTGTTACTCCTTCAGGTCCATCTCCCCCAAACTCCCAGGCTTCACCCCCTTACCCCTGGCTAAGCCGAGGAGGCGTGCTCCCCGGTCCACCAGGCCAGACACCCGCCGCCACTACTCCCGTGGAAAGGCTGCGGCCGCCCCCTCTTACACCTCAGACTGAGTACGCCAGAGAAAAGCAGAGACAGAGGGAGATGTGGAGCAACAATGGCGGAACAGCATTCAGTTCCTTATCAACACACAATACCTCAGGGATGAACCAGTCGGTATACCCCAACAAGCCCCCAGCAATGCAAGCCGCACCCAACCAATCCAAAGACTCAGCCAGGGAGAAAGACAGCAGCCAGCACTCTCTCCCTACCTTGGCACTTCGAGAGCCCCCCAAACTGTATCAGGCTTTTCCCAGAGAAATCCTTCCACCGCCACCTCTATCCTCCACCTCAAGCTCCCTGAGGGGAATCCTCAACAAGCAAGCGACGGGAAGCGGTTTGGAAAATGCCAGCAGATGTGGCACGGACTCTGCCCAGTTTGAGGAAGAGCCCTCTGAGCTGTCCACGCTGCTCCCTGATGGTCTGGCAAACATCATGGCCATGCTGGATGAATCGATCAAAAAGGAAGAGGAGCTGTATGACAGTGAAAAGACTGGGCCCGCGGGTCTTCTTGACAACTTCACTCCTAGCGTCCAGCCTATAAAGAGCTACCTGTGTGCCCCGGACCTAATTCCAGCAATGAAGCATCATTCCAACCAGGAAGACTTTGGATCCAATCCGCACGCCAGCCCTCCAGTGCTCAGTCGGCAAGGCTCTTTGGCGTCCCCTTGCAGTCGAACATCTTCTCTCAACGAGGAGGATGAGGACTACGCTAAACCTTCTCCGAACCTCCCTCTGAACCCCAAGCGGCCAATGGATATGGGAGTGGGGAACACCAATTACCGTCACAGTGACCTGGCTAAACTTTACGGCCTCCCAGAACAGACTAAGAGTGAGGCTGACGAGGAGGACGATGACGAGGACTCAGAGACACCATCCTGTTCTCCTCCACCCCAAAGACCCCACCTCCACCAAACAGGTGTAAACAGCATGTTTAAGTCCCTTGCAACAGTCCTCGAGAGCCAGAAGTATGCTTACCGTGGTGGGCCTTTTGGGAGACCCCCTCCATCAGCTCTGCTTGGGGTCAAATACTCCTCTTCGCTATCACTGGGCCCTGATATCTGCCGCCAGCAGCAAGGCAGTTCACCCACATCCGATTCAACCAATCCACCATTCAGTCCAGCTGTCCCACCTCCAAAGTCCTCCCCTCCTTTTCTTCTAGAAGACAAGAAATTGAAAATAGAGGACGCTGATATCTGGAGAGATGATGGAGAGACGGCAGAGGACAGATTCAACTCGAACAAAAAGGAGAGCATTTCTACTGTAAATACTGTCAAGGTGGTCAAGGAGGAGGAGCTGCTGACGACCATCTCTGAGTCTTCTCTGGCAGAGTTGGGCAAAAGCTGCGAGGTCATGCTGAGTCGACAGTCACTTCCTAACAAGAACTCCCTCGATGAAGCCGATATCAAAGTTGAGGACAGGCACAAGCCCGAAAAAGTAAAATTAAAGGAACACAGAGAGAAAGACAGGCACAGGGATAGAGATAGAGAGAGGGAGAGGGAGAAAGATAAGAAGAGGAAGCACGGTCACAGCCACAGTAGCAGCAGGAAGCACGAGGACAGGAAAGAAAAGAAGAAGCATAGAGAAAAGAGAGAGGAGACGGTCTTTTCTTCTTCTTCTTCTTCTTCATCATCATCATCATCATCATCATCATCATCATCATCATCATCATCATCATCTTCTTCCACTCATTCCGGCTCCAGCCACAAGCGGCACAAGGACGGGAAGAGCCACAAGGAGAAGAAGGATCGCAGGATTCTCGGTGACCTCAACCTCCAGAGCAAGGAGGGGTCGGAGAAGAATCGCAGCCATTACGACGCAGATAAAACAAAACGCAAGGGAGCATCTGGTGCCGGCTCCACCAGCGAAGAAGAGCACGCGGAATGGACCTCGAGAGGCTCTGGAGAAAGATCTCCAGAGGACAAAAAAGACTCTGAGTCTGGTTCTTCGCTGGTTTCGAGGGATTTCTTGAAACTGAAGGCACTGTCTGATGGGCCCCCCAAAGAGCTGAAGATTCGCCTGATCAAAGTGGAGAGCGGGGACAGGGAGACGTTCATTGCCTCTGAGGTGGAGGAAAAGAGGATCCCACTGGAGGAAATCACCATTAAGAACACCGCCAGTGAAGTCATCAGGTCCTGCAAGTAAGTGCAGTTTAGAGGAAGACTCTTCTTAAAACACCATGAACAATGTCGAAGATAGAAAGGCTGAGGGTAGAGTAGTGTATTTGTGTTGAATAATCCATCTTGATGTTTGCATGGGTCAACGTGCTCTCTTTTTTCCGTCGTAGGGGGGCCAGAGTGAAAGGGAAATTCAAGGAGTCTTTCTTGCTCCCAGCATTCTCCGTCAAGCCCATCATGACCTCAGATGAACCCATCCCCAGAGAGAAACTCAACCCTCCTACGCCCAGCATCTATGTACGTCACTATGTCCACTACATTTCACACAGAAACTAGCTTTCTTTCATTTGCTACATACAGGAAATGCACATTTTGTCCGTTATTATACATGGTAATCAGAAAGTAAACAAAAAAAAAACAGCCAAAAGTATGGTTTTAAATCCACCAGCACAAGGAAAGGTGATAAATCAGACAGCACACACATAATACAATCTTTTAAAGCAACAGAACATGCAGTTAGTTTAATATGTAGTGTACACTAATAGACAGTTAACAGGCCCGTGCTGCCCTCTTGTGGTGTTTCGTTTGGTGTTACTGTGTATTGACGTGATTTTTCTTCTCTGTAGTTGGAGAGTAAGAGGGACGCCTTCTCCCCTGTGCTGCTGCAGTTCTGTACAGACCCCAAGAATCCTGTTACTGTCATCAGAGGCCTGGCTGGATCTCTACGACTCAGTAAGTGCACACTTGTGGCACTGCAAATTCAATTTGTTAACATGCAAAACCTATGGTAAGCACTCCTGATACTTGTGAAGGAAGGAAATTGTGCTACTAAATATAGACTTGCCCAGCATTTTGACCCGTTAGTTACAGACAGATATGTGTTCGGAACAATTGGTTGTATGTGCCTAATGTTCGCTCTCTATTTTCAGACCTAGGCCTGTTTTCTACAAAGTCACTGGTGGAAGCCAATGCAGAGCAGGCGGTAGAGGTGAGGACTCAGGTGCAGCAGCCTGCTGATGAGAACTGGGACCCCAGTGGGACGGGCCAGACGTGGCCCTGCGAGAGCAGCCGCTCCCACACCACCATCGCCAAGTATGCCCAGTACCAGGCCTCCAGCTTCCAAGAGAGTCTGCAGGTAAATAGAGTTCTAGTTCTAGTTCTCCTCCTCTCACCACTTCAGCCACCACTGTTTCTGCAGTTGAATGGTTTTACGTGTTAGAGTCAGGGCTTCCATGTTTCTCCATTCAGTGTTGATAAACATGTTGTGATCCGTGTCTTCAGGAGGAGAAAGGCAGCGATGACGAAGAAGATGAAGATGAGAAGGAGAAGAAGCCATCCACCAGTTCTGACACTCCAAATAAGGACAGCTCTAAAGAAAGCAGCAGGTAAGGATATTAGTTGAAAGAGAGCAAAGTTTAGGAAAAACACTCAAGTTTTGCAATTTGTAATAATGTTTTCCTTTTCCTCAGTGCTGAGCAGAAACAAGTGGGGAAGATAATTAAGTTCGGCACCAACATTGACCTCTCTGATCCCAAAAGGTGTGCAACTTCATCATATCACTCTCCAACAGTAGTGCCGCTTATTTTGTTGCATTGCCCTCTAGTGGTCAAGTCTCAATGCAGCAGCATGATCATGCAAAGCACCTACACAAATACATACTATCTGTGCAGCTGCTTATCATATGTTACTAAAGATAAATGTTGAATAGTCCTAATCTGCTGTCTCTGCTCAGGTGGAAGTCCCAGCTTCAGGAGTTACAAAAGCTGCCAGCATTTATGCGTGTAGCATCCAGTGGAAACATGCTGAGCCATGTTGGACACACCATCCTAGGCATGAACACTGTCCAGCTCTACATGAAGGTCCCAGGGAGCCGAACACCAGGTAAAGTGCACTCTTTAATGTCTGTAATAAGTGGAAGACCCCTTTAGGCAAAACCATATGAAAGACGTGAAAGTGAAAATGAAATACCACTATGTATGACAGGATCTTTTCTGTCCTGAATCAACAGGTCACCAGGAGAACAATAACTTTTGCTCGGTGAACATCAACATCGGCCCTGGAGACTGTGAGTGGTTCTCTGTCCATGAGAACTACTGGCAGGCCATCAGTGACTTCTGTGAAAAGTGAGTAGAGGGAGACAAATCCGAGAATTGTTACATTTTAGGCCTTTGGATCATTTCCACAGGTTGTAAAAGCATACTTTCCTTTATACCAATATTAAATGCAAGTAGGCGTGCAGGTTTCTACATGCAAACGTCACACTTCTAACACAACCTCTTCCTTTT
Organism: Echiichthys vipera; assembly: GCF_963691815.1. Taxonomy (NCBI): domain Eukaryota; kingdom Metazoa; phylum Chordata; class Actinopteri; order Perciformes; family Trachinidae; genus Echiichthys; species Echiichthys vipera. The sequence continues at coordinate 15,575,062 of NC_139847.1, read as the reverse complement.
ATGTGCTTAGGCACGGAGTGGACTACCTGACGGGGTCCTGGTGGCCCGTGTTGGAGGACCTCTACAAATCCAACATCCCAGTGTATCGCTTCATCCAGCGACCGGGTGACTTGGTGTGGATAAACGGTGGAACCGTTCACTGGGTTCAGGCCGTCGGCTGGTGCAACAACATCGCCTGGAACGTTGGACCTCTCAATGGTAAGGAGTGCAGCATTTGGTGAATGAAAACAGATGACTTCGACGAAAATATTTTGGAAGGCAGTGTTTGAATGTGTTGTATGTGTATCTGTAGCTTACCAGTACCAGCTGGCCCTGGAGAGGTTTGAGTGGAACGAAGTGAAGAAGGTCAAATCTATCGTCCCCATGATTCATGTGTCCTGGAACGTGGCGCGCACTGTCAAGATCACCGACCCAGACACCTTCAAGTTGGTCAAGTGAGTACAGAAGAAGTGTACTGCGCTGCCCCTTTACAGCCCTGCAATTAATCTGATCTATAATGTTTATATTTTGTTGAAATATTGAAGAGCTGGTGGAAGGAAATATATATCTCAGTACAACAAGTCAGCAGCACTGCTCCATAATCAATATGAGCATTATAACCTGGGTGAAAATAGGATATATCGTAGGGTTATTCTCAAGCTTTACACAGAATATATATATATATATATATATATATATGCTTAGATTTAAATATTTGTTGGCAACTTTATATTTATGTTGGCATCTTTACCTTTCTGCCAGACACTGCCTGCTGCAGTCCATGAAGCACATCCAGATCCTGCGGGACCAACTGGTGGCTGACGGCAAGAAGCTTTCCTATCAGAGTCGGGTGAAAGACGAGCCTGCCTACTACTGCAACGAGTGTGACGTAAGTAGCCATCAGTCACTCCAACCACGGAGCTCTGTACCGCAGACATACTGTACAGTTCATTGGGTGCACCTAGATACAATTATGTAAGTGCAGCAGCCCTGCAATAAATCTGACGTTCAGGACGGCAGAGGTGTTGGTTCAACTTTGTCATCAAGGAGGCTTTAGTTTGCGCTGATACTGATGGTGACGTTAATAGGTCCTCCTCCCCATTTTCATCAGTGAAGTTACTTCAGCAGCACCACAATGACCATTAAGTTAAAGCAACACTTCTCTATAATATAATAATCTTTACAAAAGCATTAATTGTAGGGCTGTATTAGTGTTAATCAGGTGTACCTAATTAAATGGAAGTATATTCTCTGCAAGTAAGAAAAGTCACCTCAATAAATAAATATCAATAAACTCACCACACCTGTACAATGATCCAGTTTCATGACCACAACGTCTTTTAACTGCGGCATAATCAACTTCCCCTCAGTCTATCCCTGTGCTCACCATGTCCCAAACACTACACTACTGCTATGGAATCCTGCAAACAATTGTACCCTCATAAAGGACTTCATTAACTTAATAGTCATCACAGTGTCGTTAGTGTTTCTGACGTTCTGCTATAAAATATTCTATCTTTCTTAACACATTCTCTCCTCTGCATCAGTTGGAGGTGTTCGATTTGCTGTTTGTGACAAGTGAGAGCAACAGCAGGAAGACATATGTGGTTCACTGCGAGGACTGCGCACGTCAGCGTAGCCCCAACCTGACCAACGTAGTGGTGCTGGAGCAGTACCGCATAGAGGAGCTCATGAACACATATGACTCCTTCAACCAGGTGAGCAGCTTGATGATTTTGACGAGGTCACGACAGTCGTCAGTTGTGCCGTTCACTTCCAAGAATTTGGTTGAATTTTGGTTGTTTCGTTCATTTTCTGCGAATTAATCGTCTCTGTTGTGTGTGTGTGTTTGTTTTTTTGTCTCACCAGTCCTCCTCCTCCTCCTCCTCCTCCTCCCGGTGACAGAGCTCCCCTCCTGCATCTCCTCAGCCATAACCAAAACTCCTGCAAGCCAGGACAAAAGACACAGTTTCACTTTGGTTTTCAACCCTTTCGTTATTTAAGATCATTTTTGCTACTACTACTTCTAATACTTGCCGAACAGCCAGTTGAATACGTTTACTCACCATTACTGTTTACAAAAAGAAATACCAAGCCGCCAATAAAAATACCAGTTTACTCTCAGATGGTGCTTTCATCCGGACACCCTGGCGACAGTGACGTTGAGAACCAGGGGGCAGTTGGTGCCGCCATTGAACAATCCGTGGAGGGTAGTAGACGGTGTGTTTCTGTCAGTACCAGAGAGAACTTGTTTCTGTTGTTGTCGTCTTGAATACTGAAATTTGTACATGCTGTTTGCGATTTTTTTGTGGGGTGCTGTCTTTTTAAAAAAATAATTTATTGTTTTGTTTTTTCTAAACTAGAACAGCCTAGATATATACCACATTGGCCTTGTATTTAGAAAAGAGAGAAAATGAAAAATACTAATAATAGAGATATGAACATTTTTCTAAAGCATTAAGAATTTCTAAAAAAAAAAAAAAGATACAAATGTTTGGAATGCTTCAAAACATACGGGTTTGAACGACTTTGGTTGTTTTGGGGGGGGTTTCATTTTGTCTTTCCGATTCTTGTACGTGTTGTAAATCTTGTGTTCGTATGAATCCTACTTTTATTTCCTCTGGAGATTAATATTCAGTTGTCACTCATCATCAGGTCTTTTCCTTGGTTCCTCCCATCGCTGTGTGGACTATCTCTTTTAAAAAAGGAAGAAAAAAATCATTGCCATCTGGTGTTTGCGTGTCGTATCTGATCGTCTTCGTTCCAATATGCAGACTTAGTATTTCCTGGATTTCCTTTTTTTTTTTTCTTTTTTTTTTTTTGTACATTTAATTTAAAATGTTTCCTCTATTTATTGGATATCAATGTTCTCCCTTTTTTTGAACGGGGTTGTACAAGTTTGCGATTGTTTTTCCTCTTTTGTTTTTTATAGTGACCGATTGCTCTGTAAGAACTGAAATGTGGGAGTTGTGTGTGTCCACAGGAGTGGAGGCTGCTGTTTCTCTGGTGCTCGCCTCTCACGACTCCTGCCTTTTTCTCCTGATATATATGAAATGATATCTTTATCTTGAATATAACACCACCTTTTCCTGTAGACGATAGGCACACTGCTCACGTAGAGAAGATGACTAATGGAATGCTGTGTTTGTATGCTCATTACGGAAAAACAATTTTTTTTCCAAAGTGTTTTTGAGGAATGGTAATTTTTTTTTATCATGTAGGGGGGGGGCTTTTAGGTGAGATTTTACTGATTTTACGATATTATCTGTTGAATATGATAATGGGATAGATGGTGCTAAATGTTCTCTTTGAACAACCTTTTTTCTGTTGATCTTCTTAAAATGAGAATTCTATTTTTCCTGTTGCAATATTACCTTATCCTTTTCTTTCTCTTTGTGGTCATTTATTTATAACTGCACTGTTTAGAGAATTCACACAGACATACTTGCAGACACACACACACACCAAACTGAGCCAGACATGTCTTAAACACTTGTGAATTTGTGTGACATTACTATGACTATTAATAATAAACGCTTTTTGATAAATTCAGAAGTGAGGAGGTCCCATTTCGTCATTTTTTTTTCCCCAATTAACTTGGTCACATTTGGTCTTTCATGAATAAGATGCATCTCAACAGTGTTCCTCATAAGACACTGATTGAAACAAACTATCCAGGGAATACAACATAGAAAATGAGGTAGTCTCATGATTTATGTGGGATGGTACAGTGTCCACAGGATATTGATGGCTTGTTGTGTAGTCACAGATGTATAAACAAACACATGCATGGTTGTGTTTTACGTCTGTTTTGCATGAAAAAGGTTTTTAAATAGCTTTTTTTGACATACTACACTGTGACTTTTTCACTTTTTACTGACAAACTACACTATTTATTTATTTATTTATTTTTTACTTTTTTCAACGTCCTTTACCTTTTTTGACATACTATACTATAACTTTTTGGCTTATTTTTTGGACACCCTATACTATGAGTTTTCTTGACTTTTTACAACAAATTATGCTATGACTGTTCAAGCATTTTTTGGACGTATGTGTTGACTTATATTGACTTTTTTAACGTACATACTATACTATGACTTTTTCGGCCAATTTTTTTGGACACACTATAATATGACTTTTTCTGGACTTTTTTTTAATAAATCATGCTTTGACTGTTTTAGACACACTATCCTTTGAGTGATTTAAGCAGTTTTCGGACATAAATTATATTTGGACTTTTTCAACATACTATACGATGACTTTGGGCTCATTTTTTGGACACAATATACTATGACTTTTTTTATTTTTCTAAACAAATTATGCTAAGACTATCTTAGACACACTATCCAATGACTGTCCCCAAAGCAATTTCAGTTAAAAGCAACAGGACTTTGTTATTTGTCTGGGAAGATGTTTCACCTCTCATCCAAGAGGCTTCATCAATTCATGTACGCATCTGACCAGGCTGGGACTGGACCAGGACCAGGCTGGAACTGGTCCAACTATCTGGTGTGGAGATCCAGGTATTTAACCTCTCACAAGGGCGATGATGTCATTGGAACCCTTTGTGCTCCAAGTGCCAATGAACGTCATTGGAGTGACAGTCGTTGGTGGGCAGTAGGTTTCGACTTGGTTAGTGCTCTATTGAGTCTAAACTACCGTCGTTGGAGTCACAGGAGGCCATTTGTGAACAGTTGTTCTTTGAGGTTAGATTGTTGAATCTCCTGGTAAGGGATGAAAGGGCAGCATTGTAAATTGGAGATAAGTGGTGTCTCAGACCTCCTCCTCTCTTTAGATGGTTCTAATTTTGGGGGGTTAATAGCAATGTTTCCTAAAATGAATCTCATGTGGGTCATTTGGTGACTGACAGGAAAGCAAATTATACAAATACACCTGGAACACAGAACGATGTTCTGGCCTTTTTATCTTGTTAATTTCTATAACACGTTTACTTTTTGACGCCTTAAAAACACAATTGATCTGTGAAGAAAAAATTACTCTAGCTAGCTATTTACGACTCCTATGCAACCTGTGAATGGCTGTTAAACATTGACATTTCTACATTTGAATGGTGGACAAACCAAAAAGGTTGGCAACCAGAGACTTAATAGTATATTTGTATTCATCTCAGAGTACTGCAACTTGGCCAAAATGTCCCTAATCTTTTTGTACATAATACAATTTATTACTTATAATTACTATATATGTATATTTTATGAGAACAGTCCTCCCAGTTTTATTTTGTCTTGTCGTTCCACTCTTTCACCACTTGGGAGCGACAGTGACCACACTCAGTTTAGCCAACCACAGCGTAAGTTTGGTCTGCTCAGTCACAAAGCCTGCTTTAACTACATGCATTTTATACAAAAATACATTTTCAGACCGGATTTAACAAAGGACATTTTCTAACAACAGTGAGTGTTTCCACAGAAATGCAGTGTAAACTGTGTACATTCACATTTGTGTTGGCTGACACTTGTTTGCTCTTCCCCTGGGAACATTCAAAAACATAATCCTTTTCTTTTCAAAGTAGTAGACTCAACCTATCCCACCCCATGCTCATACAGGACAGACACAACTCCAGCTGAATCCAAAAACTTTATTTATAAAAGGGAATAACACAGGAAACCTTTACAGAAAACTACAACTAAGACCTGTTTTAATAATACTATAAATGTGATACGATAGAAAATGTCAATACAACTTTCTGAGGTGTGCTATCTTCAGTTTAACTATCCCCAGTGGATCTTTCAGGAAAGTTAAGGTTGTATACAGGTCCGATTAAATGCTTAATTATTGATTATGACAAATTAAGTACTGTATATCCAGCTGCTTTCTTTAAGCCCAGCATTACGTTTCTTTGATTGTTTAAATGTATTAATGATTCACATGCACTTTGTTGACTTGAATTATTCTGCATCTAAGTATCATGCTGTTTTATTATCTATGGGTGTTTACATGAAACAATATACATTTGACTGGATGTATATATAATGTATCATGGGCATGCATTGTTATGTTAGTACTCAATGTGTCCAGTGGAATAATACCAACAAGCAAAATACCTTAAAAGTACACCATGTTCATTTTTTCCTGAACAATCAGTGATGCTGCTCTGATGTTAAGGCATGTGGTGTAAGTCCTTAGTCAGCGTTTGTAACAATGTCATTTGTCTTTCAGGATGTTCAGCTGGTTGTTTCAGTAATTGCCATTTACAACTTCCTCCCTTCTCTGGTATACATTTTGATGTTCCTCACATCCATTGCCTTTTTGAGTCATTCCATTACAACCCCCCGCCCTGTTCTGTTATTCAGTTCCCTTCATATTCTTCATCTAATGGTCTCCCTCATCTCCTTCACCCTTCTCCCCCTTCCTCTCATCTTCATCTCACACCCACACCTTTCCCTTCCCACTACCATCGGCTCCATCTCGGCCTCCACAGCAGCCACTGCCCAGGCCACGGTGCTTGGTGGCCGGCAGGTTCTTGTACACGGCCCGGCTGTACGGGATAAAGCACAGGCCCAACTGGAGGTGTCGGGCTAGTCGGCAGTATGCAGCCAGCGCCAGGACCAGCAGAGGGGTGACCAAGAGGAAGCCCACCACCAGCAGAGCGACGCAGCCTCCGTCAGTCAGCAGGTCTGAGCAGTAGGGGGTCGTCCCGTGAGGGCGGACCTGGTGGAGACAAGAGGAGAAAGTTGGAATGATATGGCGGAAGAGAGAAGTTTGTCATTAAACCAGTGTGCCACTTGTGTTGACGTTTTTTTATTTAAACTTTTAATCATCAAGGGTAGCTTCACTAAGAGCAAAACATCTACAGGAATGGGCCACTCTCCCACAGCTGAACACACTCACACCTGGAAGTTGCCCAATAACAAAAGTTTAAAGGCCTTGCTCAAGGGCACCTCATAGGTGGTAGTGGAGAAGGACAAGTACTACTCTTCCCCATTTACCTTTCCCCAATCAAACTAGCTCATATCCAAACATAATCCTGTACCTTGTGATCTAAATACTTTATGATCTTGTGTTTATTAATGCTTAGAGAAAATCTACTTTCAGACTGAGGTCAAAGGTCAGGGGCAGCCGGTAGGATGTCTGCTGTTTTACTCATGACCCTTTGGCAATATACAGTAGATGATGTAACAGTAAAGACATTCACTGCTCAGCTGTGTTGTATGAAATCCTTCTGCAAAATATTCAGCGCAAATGCCGGATGGAGACAGTGTTTGGGCCCTCGACTGCATCGTATATTCAAATTTGCCATGTCGGCTAGAGATTTTAAAATTGTAAACAGTTGTGGCACATTTTGGGCAATATGCCTGTTTTATTCTGTATTTTTAGAGATCTTTGCACATATAGAACGTCAGTGATTTAAGTCATTGTGTGTAGTGCAGGGAAGAACAGATAAGGATATGATCTATGTGGTATGTGTGTCTGAGGTGAGGACAGGCAGTCTGACCCTCTCACACACTCACATATAGTGAATCAGAAACTCAGTCAATTTCATTTCGACAGAAATAAAATGAAACAAACGTTTTCCTTACTTGGTAGAAACCAGTGTTGAACAGTATATTCTACATGTCAAAGCATGTCCATTTGTTGCTGAGCTGAGGTAAACACTGTGGGAGTAGAAGAAGGGGTAAAAGGCCTGGGATTCGAGCGTGAGAGAGGAATGGAGAGACAGCAGCCCTGAATCACCCTTATCGCCCCATGACGGGTGAAGTGAATATTCGAGTGCACGAGGAAAGTGCAGAGAGTAAAAAAGGTTTGCAGGACTGAGGGAGCTCAGGGAAGGGGAGAGTAGTAGAGGGCATGATGATAAGGTTAACTGAAACGTGAAACATTTGTATTTTTCAATTCATTTATCACTAAAATGAAGGTCAAATAAGGTCAAGATTATGGTTTGATTCATAAACTTTTTAGGAGAAAATAATGAATTGATCATATGAGTAGTTTTATAAAATATAAGGGATCTCCTAGTTGTAAAAAGCCTGCACATTTACAGTATAGCTGTATCATTTTAAAAACAAAAGTACAGATATATTCAAGTAAGCAAGTGAGAGAGATGGTTTAAACTACAGTGCATGGTTTCCAAAAAGGAAAGGGTAAAAGGAGGTAGCAGATAACACTCACACAAGTATTCCCTTTGTAAGGCCTCCAGCTATGAGCTAGGTCTTATGGAGAAAACTGTCTGAGAACTATTGAGTTGTTCAAATTGAATTCCCTCAGAGAAATTGTCCTCAATGTTGCCTGTTCAATTCGAAGAACCCTAAATAGTTGCCCCACCTGTGTTTCTCTCCTTTTCTTCTCACCCCTTTTTTTCCCTTTTGATTTCTCCCCCTGTCTCCACCTTCCCAAGTCCTGGTTAATCCCTCTCTAAGCTGCTGTCACATGAGGCCTAATTGTGAGAGAGCCGGAGAACAGAGAATCCCGGTCTATCCGATCATTAAGGAGGCCGTCTGCGTACAGAAATGCCATCGGTATGCATTGAAAGTCTCTGAAGCGTGGTGACATTTCGGGGCAGCCCAGGTTAAAGCGTACTGACTAACAGGTCAAGTAGGTTGTTTTGTTTGAGCTGTTCATCACTTTCAGTGTACGTTTGTATTCTGTCTGTTCTCAAGCATCCTTTAATCCCGAAACAGTTACCAAACAGTCTTTTAAAGTTTTGGCTTGTGACGCCCGGCTCCCTAGACTCCTGACCCCTCTGCCCCTCCAGTTCTTCCATCTCCTCGACATCTGAAAGACCGTCACACTTATCTGATTATAAACCCTCTTGTTACTCGTAGAGCCAAACTCCACCCTAAGCCCCAGGCACAACTATTTCAAACTTTTGGATCAAACTTATGAGATTAGGACTTTTTGGATGTTTTATAAAAAAGATGGATGTGGTTTAGCCATCTTCCCATTCCTCTCATCTTTTGTTTGGATGTAACTTGTGTAAACATTCATCCATAATAACACGCAAACACACTTTTTTTTTACTGGCGGACCAATATATAGTTTTGAATGTGGTTGAATTACTAGTAGAATTATTTAGGGGGGACAGATAAAAGCGTTATGTTTCATTCTTATCTATATTCTGAAGGTTTTTACAGAGGGGTTTGCTCATATATTCTTCATACCCAGATTTATACAACATTCTATTCCTAAAAACTACTTTTAAATGGTTCTTGCCAGTATTTTCTGATTTATGGAGTTATAAAATGACATATCCACCACTCCACCAAGCAAACCTTTAACTCTAATATGTCAACAAAATGAAACAATAATTCAGAATCTGGCTTTATCGCATGTTTATCCAAAAGATTGATATTCTGGATATGTATACAAATTATCACATATTTCCGAAAATAATGTCTCATTTATTTATCAATCAAATCTCCCACATAATAAATGGAAAAGCCAAGAGCTGAGATTGACATTGTCGAAACAAGTGAAGAACTATGTCTGACTCTTCAGTAAGCACAGCCAGCTACAGAATAACGTCTCATTGGCCAGTTGTATATGAGAGCCTTGCGGAAAAATAGCCTCCACCCTCACATAAAAATCAGAATCCTTCAACACACATACACTGCTCACACTCTCTCATCCACCCTTTTCCCTATTCCCCCCTTTCTTACTGTAGAATGGCACAGGAAGCCAAACACCACCATAACAATGGCCGGCGTCAGGATGGTCCCGAACACCAGTCCAGCGAGGCAGCCGTTGATCGCAGCAATAATCAGGTTCTGAGCCGTCACCAGCACCGAGCAGGCCCAGCAGTCCAGGGATCCCCGCAGCTCCAGAGGAGCTTCACTGCCACCCCCGCCGCTCTCAGCTGCAGAGTAAGGAGGAGGTACAACTACACGCAAAGGTGTTTCTCTACCTCCACCCACAGCAGTGGTGGAGACCAGGGAGTTGGAGTGGTGAAGATGTTGGTGGTGGTGGTTGTTATGGTGATGGTGGTGACTGGGCGGCAGTTCCTCAGAGAGATCCAAGGCCTGGTGGTGGGCCCCCTTCTCTAGAGTACCAGTCATACTCATAGTGAACTGTGGGGCAGGAAAACAAATATATCAAAGGTGTGAGATGGAAAGAGAATTATCAGAATCAGAGACAGAGCCACAGGATTGCACATGCCACTGCAGGTGGTCGGCACATCTTAAGAGACCTGATGAGTTCAGTAGTCTGGTGCCATAGCTATACAATACTTTTGTACTTAATCAAATTCTACTGTCCAAAGGCTAAGTGTCTCTGGGTTCACTAAGAGGCTAGATGTTTTATCTGTCAGGAACCAAGCCTTGCGTGATGCCATCTGTGAGGCGATGATTATCGGAGAGCTGATTATCCAAAAGGAAAGGGGCCATAATTGCTATATGTAGTAGAAAGATGAAAACTAAGTGGCATCAAAGTCTGTTTGTGTACAACCGTGTGCTTGTGTTTATACATGTTGCCGTGCCTGTGGGTTACGTAGAGGTTATATTAAAGACAGACTTTCAGATGCAACCACTGCTGGCATTTCATTAGAACTAAACATACAGAATAACCTTTCAGTACATTAATTTAATACATACTGTATATTCAAAATGTGTGTTGTTTACAAATGAAATAAAAAAAATATTTTATATGTAAAATGTCCTGCATACGACTGTATCTGGTCACAATAAGCAAACTAAATAAGAGGACCCTTGTCAAAAAAATTTGTTAATGTGGGTAAAAACGAATAATTGCCCATATGGAAAACCTTCTACAGAGTGTTACTCATATAGGCGCTAGGGTTAGGGGGTTAGGGGTTAACCAGTCGTCCTGGATGTTCTTTATTACCGACGTTATTCATATTGGCCATAAAACCCCTGGTCTATGGCAATAAAAAATGAAGACAGGCCAGGCATCCAGTTAGGCTGGTGATGGTCTCTATTTCTATTTTATTTCTTTGTTTTACAACAGATTGTATATGGTAAGCAGCTGTGTCTGGTACGGGATATCCTCACTTCTCAAAGACAGTGAGACAGGGGACATCTCTGAGTAACCAGATCAGCTGCCAAAAAACTACAGTAATGGACAAATCACAGTAGGGATTACATAGTCCACCTGCCAGTGTTTCCCTTAACATGACAGACAGGGGATGTGTGCGTTCACATATTCAGTCTATACTGTTAATATCTAGCTCAAGACGTAGTAGTGTAAGTGCTACAATACTTTTTTGTGTGTTTACAACAGGGGCTGTATAGCTTGAGTACCGACTCAATTGTCAAGTTGTTCCTGGCTGCTGATTCGGGATCAGTTGTGAACGTTGCCTGAATTCTATGCATTGTTTAGTTTGATGGTAGAAGATAAATCCTGTTTATAGTTCCTTTTGAACTCCCTAATCACTATATTTGCATTTGAAAGACACCGTTGTTCATTATGGTCTTGAACAGGACTCGATCTGGTCTTGACTTGGTCTTGACTGCCTTTGGACCTGGTCTTGGGCGTGACTTGGACTCTATTAAGTTGGTCTTGGCTACAGCCTAATGTACAACACCAGGGTGCTCTGCCGTGGGAGAATTGGAAGTGTAAGGACGAACAGACCTGTACTGATTGTGTGTGACGGGTCATATTAGAATAAAATCATTGTAAGGTACTATTTGTGTGAACAACAAAAGCTGCTACTTTTGGGTTCAATCAAACAGCTGCTTCGTGCTCATCAGCTGGTCACCCAAAAGTTGTTAGGTGGTTCAGCTAGTATACATAAACACTACTGTTACCGTATTTATTGGACCAATATGCACCTGAAGCGGAAATGAAATGGATGTAAGTGAAAAAACAGATTACGCTTGTATTTCACATTCACTGAATATGAGAATACAAAGACAATATTTAAGATGCTGTCCTGGGTGCTTGAGCATTGCTTATTTTCCACATCTACTTCCCATTGTTGTCCCAAGTGTTGTTAAGGTGGAAGGTCACATAGGAAGGACTGGCAGGAAAACGTGCACGTGCACATGCATGTGTGTGAGGTGACTCATTGTGCCTCTCACTGAAATACATTTTGGCTCTCCACCCATTTTACTCACTGTTCTTCTTATTGTTTGAATAGCATTTCTTTGAATAATACGTCATGTCATTGTTTGACCTAAATTAAGGAATTCTAAATCAGGGACTACGGTGAAATGAGGTCACATCATGGCGTGTAGTAACCCAAAACAACTTCTTGATTGATTCCAAACTCCTCATAGTGTGCATGCCATCATGTAGATGCTCAGCTAGTTCTTGCTGTGTTATAATGCATGGATGCAGCAGGGATTATCACTATTGTTCGATCCTCCTATTATTCTATTGTCTGGAACAAAGCAGCTGCATTAATTAATACTATGTCTCTCAGACCTCTTACATGTGTTGCTTTATAATCACCAGGAGTAAATAACATCTTTTAGATGCTTTTCACTGTAATCAATTGTATGAAGATGATATTATTTAAATGAGTCTGAGTGATGCACTTGTACTCACATTGTGCTGTGGGGCCCGGTAGAACTCTTGTTCGTCCTCCAGATTGTCGCTGCTTTTCTTCTGTCCAGTCAGTCCTTAACACACACACACACACACACGCGCGTTCTCCGCTAACACTTCAATAAAGTCCTCTCAGTTGTCTCTCTATCCCTTCAACTCTCGATTCCTCTCTCTGGAAACAGGGTTACTTCTCCCCTCCTTTACTTGCAAGAAGTTGAAAGAGCTTTGGTGGTTCCCTCCTAAAGCCTTATCTATTTAGTGGAGGTATGTTGACTTCTTGCAGCTCTGGTCTCCTGCTGCTTCTTCTCTTCACTATCCAGAGTTGTCAGTGGAGCTGATTATGCCTCGGGGTCCCTGTTTTCTTTTCCACATGCAACATCAAATTCCTATGCCGCTGTGTTGAAGCAGTAACACAGAGATGCTCCTTTCTCCATGACTCAATACAATTTAACTCACAATTGCGGTGGTCTTTGTCTTAAGTATGTCAAACTTCTGTCTGCACCCCTCCACCCCCCTTTGTACCTCCCCATCTGATTCTCTTCCCTCCCTCCTCTTGCACTCCCTGCATCCATCCCACTTTCTCTCCACCCACCCGGCTTATCAGACCCGTGCCTTTCTCCAACAACTACTCTCAGCAAATGCATTCCACCTCACATATCCAGGACATGTTACACCCCCCCTTTACCCTGTCTCCGTTGCAGTGGGGGCTGGGTGTTGCATGTCGGGGGTCACAGCGAGGCGGCTTGCCTGATAAGTTGAGGTTCAGGAGAGCAGAAAGTAAGGGGGAAGGGCGGCAGAGACAGACTTGTGTTAAGAGTAGCAGAGAAGAAGAACCATGGTGCTGAACACATTATTCAGGTTGTTTATTTTGCGAAGTTTGGTTATAGGTTATATACATGAGCGCTGCTTTAATATAAGTCTTGAGTAAGTTGGAACTGGATTATTTTTACAGCAATTGGCAGCATTAGTTCAGTTAAGCTTCGTAAGGAAGAAAATTCAGGATGTGTGCGTTTTGTTTTTAGGATTGATGTGGGATTCATGTTTCTCTATGCTCTTAATGCATGTCACCAGCCAGAACAATAAGAAAATGGGTGCAAGTACATTTGCTATTTGTGGGAGCTGGGTGGGGCTGCACAGTGGTGTGGTGAGTGAGAGTGATTTCTTATTTCAACAAGTGGCCTTTACCGCTGCCATCTTCTAGAATGGTGGTATGTTGTAAAGTACTATCTTCAACCAGGCACATAGACATTGATAGTTACAGGCCATACATCCATCCATTCATCTTCAACCGCTTGTCCCTATCGGGGTCACGGGGGGGCTGGAGCCGATCCCAGCTGACAGGACGCCAGCTGGACAGGACGCCAGTCTATCACAGGGCACATAGAGACAAACAGAGACAGACAACCATTCACACTCACAGTCACACCTACGGACAATTTAGAGTCATCAGTGAACCTAACACGTGCAAGTCTTTGGACTGTGGGAGGAAGCCGGAGAAAACCCACGTAGATACAGGAAGAACATGCAAACTCCACACAGAAGGGCCCCAGCTGGGATTCAAACCAACAACCTTCCTGCTGTGAGGCGACAGTGCTAACCACCACTCCACCGTGTCGCCCTGCCCAGCTCCCACAAATAGCAAATGTATTGCACCCGTATGTGCGCCCATGGGTGTATTTGTCTTAAAATGAGTGTGGTCAGGTGCATTTGCTATCCTGAGGCAGCATAATTGTACCATTGACCAACAAAAACCTGGTCTAACATCAATGGTGTCTTATTTTCCTGCTATTAAAGGGTGCATTAATAAGATATTCAGATTAGTGATGCACAGACTGCAGTTATATCTGCAGCTCTGTGGTCATTCTACGGACGGGGCAGGTCATAAAAAAGAACATTAATATTAATAAATGGGTGACGCAATATATAATTAATGAGGAAAATGAATCATATTCTCAATTCTCTCAAATGTGAACAGAGCAGAGCAGAGCTGCTGGGAGATTGACTTCATTGATGACTTTAGAAGCTAAAAGTTGTGTTTTCTTACCTCTGTCAAGTAAAAGTAAAATATGATTATAGTTTATATATACAATTTTGGAGCAGCTTCAAGTACATCTGTTTCTTCGAACCAGAGAGAGAGAGAGAGAGAGAGAGAGAGAGAGAGAGAGAGAGAGAGAGAGAGAGAGAGAGAGAGAGAGAGAGAGAGAGAGAGAGAGAGAGAGAGAGAGAGAGAGAGAGAGAGAGAGAGAGAATCTTCAATGCTAGATCAAGAAATAGTAAGAGTTGCTTTCCTTAAAAAGCTATTCAGCAGATTCTGCAGGATGCCTTACCAAATGACCCAATGTACCACTGGAGACATTTCTGATCTTTTCAACAGTCTTCTTTGTTCCCAGTAAATGTACAATTGTACTAAATATACTAAATGACACTGGACTGCTGGAACTGACAGGGTTTTGCTTAATGACATTTAAAGAAGAGGAAACAGGGGTTCAGGCCTGTTTCCTCTTCTTGAAGGACATTGTCTCTGAACGCTTCGTCACCTTGCTGATCGAAAAACATCCTGTTGTTAGGACCTGACGAAGCTAAACCTTGAGCTTTGAAGAATAAGTGATCAACATCTTTGTAGCTTCAGTAGAACGTCTGCGTTGTTGAGTCTAGATGAATTAGTTGATTAAGACTGAATAATAAGATTAGGGTTATAGTCTGCTGATCTTGACTGAAGCTTCTTGTATGGTGGCTTGGAAGCAGAAGCTGTAGAGGTAAAGAAACAATGTTTACTTTTTGAGGTTCAGACGGTGATTCATCATAGCAGAGGCCAAACCTCCGGTTTTACAGCAGTTACATGATGTAAAGATATGAGATGTGAAGCCAAGCAAGAGACGTCAGTCGGCGCTGTTTACAATGCATGATTAAATATACATGCGCTATCAGGATTAAAGCTTGGATTACAGGATCAGTACAGGAGGATGAAATAAGAAGTACAAAGATATCTAGGAATGCGGTAATCAGTTCAATGATAAAAGATCAGAGCAGGAGCTAAATAATAATTAGAGCTGTCTGATGCTGATTTTCTACCCCTTTCCCTCTGATTTCCACTTGCAGTGTTTGTTTACGTCCAGTCCTTTGGTCCCTATGCTATCCCTTTTTTTTCTCCTTCCCAGTGTGTGTGTGTGTGTGTGTGTGTGTGTGTGTGTGTGTGTGTGTGTGTGTGTGTGTGTGTGTGTGTGTGTGTGTGTGTGTGTGTGTGTGTGTGTGTGTAGAAACTATAAAGAGATTTATGTCTCTTCATGCTAGAGCCCGACCAATTTTGCAGTTGACAGAAAAAGCTTTTTTTATAGAACATACAATGCAGAGAACAATGCTTTGGGTGATTTATAAATTTAGAAACGATCGGTTTATGGAAGAAGCCTCTGAATACCAGATATGGGAATTGTGGCTCCAACAAGTCATCTCCATGTATTTGTTCTGCTCAGCCACTGAAGATGAGCCAATAAGTAAATGCACCTGGTTCAGTGACTGAGCAGAACAAATACATGGAGATGACTTGTTGAAGCCACATTTCCCATCTGTGTTTAAGACAGCTCAAAAGTTCAATATACAGTCATATTAGAGTTTTTTTCAAGAATCCTATATCTGTCGGGCACTGTTTCATACCCCTAAAACAAAATATAGGTCTGAAATAACTGTATTAGGACATATACATGCAGCATTATGGTTTTCAGTAAAGAGGAGGAACTTATTGATGTCAGTATATGGACTTGTCTTTCATTATCTTATGTATGATGTTAAACATGTCATTGTTTCCACTGCAGTCTTTCATTTGGTGTTGCTGTTATTACACTGCTGTCAGTTCACATGAACTCCCCACTGTGGAACTTGAAAATAGTTCAATCATCTTTCATCTCATGCTCAACAAGAGCAGCATAAACACACTGCTAAGTTTTATCCATCCAATGTGGTGTTGATTTAACCGTAGTGTTTTGTCTTTTGCGGAGGGAAGAGCATTGATCCTCTCATCATCACCTGACTGCGGCGGGGTTGGACAGATGGACGGACGTGGTCTTCCTGTGTGGTTTGAGGCAGGATATCCTTCAGTCTGTCCAGCAATGCTCTGTCCCTCTGCCAGCCCCGTGGCCCCTAACTTGACCTGAGGACACAGTGACCTGCCAACGCTCTGTCACTGCCCAGGAACACGGATGATTATACAGTCAGGCTTAATAACAGTTCTCGAGGCAGACCTCAGAAACATTTGGATTCTCCTCTTAAATGCAATCTCCCAAAGGTTTCTCTGACAAAACTCAATTAGTAATATTTTAAAGAAGAAAACATTAACGCTAAATAATAAATTAAAATGTTTTTGCATTGGCTGCATGTATTTTACTTGAATAAGTCACTTTAGGAGAAGAGCTCGGGCAGTAGTTGTGGCCTTTTGGCTTCAGACCATTTGAAGAAGTCTTGTTCATTTTCTTGAAACATGACATATGCGCTAAATATGAATTTAAGGTGATATCTACAAGTATTGCATGAATTAAATAATTCGTTTTGCACTTTTTTGAAGATGATTGGGATCCCATCTTAAAGTTTTGAAGCAATATTCTATGCCCCTATCGCATTGGCCTTTCTGTACTGTACCCCACATGAGCACCTTACATTCAGACAGTGTTATACAGATTTTGTACACGATTATCCATCAGCATTTTTTTTCCTACATCGACACACAGATTAATATTTATTGTTATGTGTTGTGTGACAAAGTAGAGGATTAATGCCCTTCTTTTCTGTATAAAGTTGAAATGTGTGTCTGACTCCCTATTGAATCATTGGGAGAACTGAAGTTTGAACAGTCTTGTTACCGCTCCCTGCTATTTCCTGCTCTGCTATCTGTGAAGTCTTTCTGCTAATACAATCTCCTTCCTTTATTTATCCTTAAGTTTATCCTGGATGCTGGTGTCCAAATGGAAAGTTTTCTATGGACTTCAGCCTATTTTTTCACACGCATATCTAACAATAGCAAGCTCGAGTTTAGGACGCGAGTGACAAAGTTGTGACAAATGTTTGGCACAGCTGAGGGATATGCCTTATTATTGTAGCAGTGGAGTGTAAATGGATTTAAGACCAGTGACATGGCTGGTGAGAGGGGATGTGTAGTGAAAAAGAATGAGTCTTTAGGGAATGAATGATAAAAAACACCTTGAGTGTAGTTTATTTCAGTCCTTAACATTTTGTCACGTTTAGAGGAAGCTATTTTATCCATAACAGAAGAGTTCCCCATCCAAGTGCTGGGAAATGTAACTCTTAATTAAAGCTAAACACGGTAACTTTCTGTAAAAAAAACTTTCTGAATGTTGTTTTTTTCCTGGTATGTGCTGAAATTGTCACTATATTCTGACAGCACAATGAGACAGATCTGTGCAAAAGCCCTGTAACTCCCCCTTTCTCTGACTGCTCCTAATGTCATCTGCTGGATCCACTGCACCTGACCGACAACCAATCAGAGCTGAGCAGTCTCTGACGCAGTGTCATGAAGCCCAATCAAATTGTGAAACTAGGCATCACCGATCAAATATGAATCAGTATGCTGTTCGTGTAGTGCATATTTTTCACATTAAGTGTTTTCGTAAACATATTTTAGTGTACAGTTTAGTGGTAAATGAGAAATTTTGTCGGGTTTGGCTGAACTTGGTCACACATTTTACAGCTAAACAGTACACTAAAATATATTTTTGAAAACACTTTATGTGAGAAATAGGAAATCCAGTAACATAATCTTGATTCATAGTTGATCAGAGTTAGAGGAGTTATTGACACTACATCAATGACTCCTCAGCTCTGAGTTGCTGTTTTTCTCCGGCTCCATTAGGAATACACCAGAGAGGGCTCTGGGAGCAGACTGGAACAGGAGACAGAGAGATTTAATACTTTTTCACAGATTGTCTGTCTCATTGTGCTGTCAGGGTATAGAGACAGTTTCAGAAAATATGAAAAAAACAGTTTTCACAGAAAGTTTAGGATGGATAGTATAATTTTTTTTTCTCACAGCTCTTTCTCTTTGAGCCATATTTCATCTTGGGTTACTGTATAACTGTGGCTTGTTCCATAAAATGCTGTACTAGTGTGTGTGTGTGTGTGTGTGTGTGTGTGTGTGTGTGTGTGTGTGTATTTCCTGTCAGGTGAAATGAAATAGCATGGTGCTTTTAGTTTCCCCCACATATTGTAAACCACATCGTTTACATTTTATTACACAACCATTTTGTGTCATGAAAACATTGTTGTAATTTTTTTCTCCTCTCAATTTTAGGTTTGATAGTTGTTTGACTTTAGCTTAACCTTGCAGATTTCTATTTGTTTTTAAAGCTGCAATTACATGATTCTGAGTTTCATGATCCTGTGGCCTGCGGCCTCAGTAAGATTACTGAAATATATGGAATCATTCTGACCAGTCTAACTGTTGGAGAGAATGTAGTAATACATGATAGAATAGAAGACACTAACAGAGCTTCAGTCTGTGGAAATGTTTTCTAGGAATTCTAGCATTTTCTAAGCAAAGACCTAGAGTAGCCTCTAGTGGCCAAACTGAAAACAACACCGTTGTGGCCTGTTGAAAATCTACCTGTGGACTACATGTTGTGTGAACCTTGCAGTGCGTGAATAGAGACTGACAAAGCAAGACTAATGGAATCTCAACACCTGTGAACCGCCCACGTAATTGTGCTCAAGGTAACTTCTTTAGTAGAGTCTCAAATTGATCTAACAATTTTCTTGTCTGGATTTGTATTATATTTCTTTTAAATGGCTTGTATGCCTTCACCAATGTCAATATTTGCGTAAAAATGATCAATATCTTTAGTGAACAAAATAGGAATGTGGAGTTTTAAAGTCTATTTATAAATGTGTGTTTTTGGAGCGTGTATTTTTACATCCCATTACAGGTCGGAGGGTCCAAAGATTGTGGCTTGTAGCCTAGGTCAGGGGGAAACGGGAAGATCCAGGACCTGATATTGTCCAGTTCCACGTTAACCGCGGGCTATCCTGGGACTGGTGTGCGGTGCTCCTCGTGCGTGCCAATGGGATTTCCTGAAAAACATGGGCTCTTATGTCCCCACAAACAACACAACACTAATATAACAATAACTCTCAGTTGGGTTTGGATATCATTAAATTGTACTCTGCTTATGGACCAAGATCAAAGCAGAGCAGTGTGAGAAAATAGTGATGTCCTGTGGGCGCAGATGTGCTGAGGTCATTCAAAGCTGTGGTCTCTACACTTACTGTTCATTTTTTAATCCTATAAAAGAAAACAGTGTTGAAATCTTCTCTTCAGACACAATGGTTACTGTTCTCTCATTTTGATCATTGTTTTTTTTCACAAAATAAAGGTTTTTGTTGAAGTGCCTTGGTTATTTATAGAATCGTGCTACAGCAGTGGTATAGCTACAGCAGTGGTATAGCCACAGCGGATATGCTATCTATAATTCTGAACAATAAAAAATAACAGCATTTCAGAATAAATCAAGTATTGATCATTTGTTCTCTAATTTTGGTCTGCAGTGCACACTCACAGACACAGTATGTAGGGCAGGGTTTGACTTAAAACCAGTAGGCAAAAAAACAAAACAAAAAAAACAAACAGTGAAAAAAAAAACACTGTTAAAGCAACTACTTTTCTCTTTATTACAACACTTTTCCTGTTGTGTTTTTTTAATCCGCTTTGCCCTTGTTTTCTCTTTGGCCATTGTGTTTTGTACTTCAGGGCCACCGTAGCACTAACTGAGATGGTAAATGGAACTTTTATAATAAATCTTGTTTTTCCCCATTTAAATTTTTCATTTTAGGTTTGGTATTTAAATTCCTATTCCATTTATTACTTTTTTACATGTTTTTGTTTTTTCAATTATAACAATAAATGAAAACATTGTTACCAATGTAACCTCCTTGACAAGCATGTGCAGCTCTTTGCAGCTTGAGTAATGAGCCCTCTCTCTGTCACTCTAATGGATAACAAAAGCTGACATTTTGTGTTTTGAGAGGGTTACAGTAGTTCTTCCTTTCAAGGTCACAAGTACTGCAAATTATTGGAAACAGGACTATTTCGAATTATAAAGTGTTTGCACTTTTAATACATCAGCACACATACCTTGTCATGTGCAATAACAAAATAACGGGACAGCACAACAGCCATCAGTACCTGTAAAAAGATTTCAGACAGCACAGCAGCATGCCATTACTATGCCTAAAGCTTCACAAAAGGCTTCTTCTTTGTGATCCAAAATCAGTTTTGGTTTTTATTACAAAATCTATAAACATTTCCATGACACAAAATACTGTTCTGTAATTATAGTTTCTTTTTCCAATTCATCTTAAAAAATTATCTACACTTGGTGACATAAAGTACGCAAAATCCCCCTTACAAATGATATTCCCCCCGACTGGGAGAATAAAATATAATTGCCATATTTTTTTTTTGAGACATTTACACCAAAACGCACCATTTTGGAACAATGTGGAACATTTGGTTGCACATGCAGAACGACGCCACTGTCAAAATATGAAAAACAGTCCTTGGAAAGAAATCAGTATCTATAGTTACCTAAATGAATAAACAAAAGCTGACGTTCAAACAAAGGAGAACATCAGTTCTTCATGATCGCCGTTTGGTTTAAAGGCTGGAAACTAGCTTTTCTACAACATTCTGGTTCAGATGGCATTTTGGCCTCATGAGCTGACCTTTGACCTGAAATATTCTGAGTATCCATTTTTTTTTTTTTTTTTACAATGCTCTTACTTAAACCTCAGCTTCAACATAAAATGTCCGACCTGTTGCTCGATCAGTATCTTCACTTAACACACCGGAGTTGATACACTAATGCATCAAACTCCAGGAAGGACATGCAAGCCATGGGTTAATATGAGACAATGGCCTGAGAGAGAACAGCTTCTCATCATTAAACGATAAGGCTGGAAATATTCAATATTTTTCTTATTGTCAACAAATCCCAGGAAAAAGACAACAACAAAGTCAGTCCATCTCGTAATACTTTCAACAGCCCATTGGCTCCTACAGAATACGTTAATCTGGTTCTTGAATATATGCATATACTTATATATTAATGCATTGTTGGTTTTGGTCTTTTCAGGTTTTCTGACAATAATAGAAATATAAAATATCACCAAAGCTATCCTTTTAAACAAAACTGTTATATTTTGACTGGAATGGAACATGGTTTGGAGCACCACGCTGTTGGCTAAGCATGACTGATAACAGAACATTAACATCCACAATCTCAGAGAACACTTAAGTTGTACTTTGTAGAGGCCATTCCTTTTTTTGATGACCACAAAAGGAGACCAGAAAAGCTTTACCTCTAAGGGAATGCCTACAGTTTCTGAACTAATGCTACTCATGACTTGCATTTCCTCTAAAAAAAAAAAGGGCACATTTCTGACTGTTACAGTAGAGTTAAAGTAAAGAGGCAAAACATACCAATCTAGCGTAATCCACACATGTGCATGCCTTTCTACTCCGTACGTCATTATTATCCAGTGTTTCCCTTTCAAACGTGAAGCACACAACAAGAGATTGTCTGTGCCTTATGCATTCTCACTTACTGGTAATACGCTGGGGGGAACATGCAGGGAAGTGTCAAAGATAAAGAGGTGTTCCATTAGCCTGCCTTGCATACTTGGTAAACAAAAAACAATACACTTGGAATTGTTCTTTAGCATTTGAGCATCATTGAATAATGCCCTTTTTCACACACATTCACCTCCCTTTCCTGTATTGTACCATGTGGACAGACGAACGTGCTGAGATGCACTACCATTTCTGTTAAAGTGAAGGTTTTTGAGCAAAATTCTCACCGTGGAGTTTCTCCTCTACACTATTTTCAGGTGATGAAATAAAACGTAAATAAAACACGACTGATACGGGATATTTGAAGCCCATACTTGATATTTAAATGTATTTTCTCAGTCAGCTTTAATGAGTAATGGGATCCTGCATAAACTCTTCATGTTCTGCCGACATTTAAACAGTTTTGGTTCTGTCACATGTCCGTATTTCACTGTGCTCCTCTCATCCTTGCATTTGGAATAATGCCATACATGTGGGCACCGGTCATGTGAACCAACATTTCAATCACAATGTACAGGGGGGTTGTTACTGGTCGCTCACACGGTCCTGATGAAGCAGATAAGTTGGGTTTTTAATTGTTAAACTCTTAATAAATAATACCTAAAGATGATTTTTTTTTAAACCTGGATTGTTTAGCATGGAAATGTAATGCTATAGAGAAATACTTGTTTTTACTATGAACACATAACACATTAACATAGATGATAATGATCCTTTAAATTTCGTTATTAAAGGATTGTGATCGAGGGGGATGCTGGAAGGTTTCACAGTTGAAAAACAAACTTGCCAGCATTCTCTGGTGGACAGATTGTGTAATGACACTGAACACTGTCTGTAAATGATCTTTTAATATTTTTTGGCATGTCTTGTTGCTTATCAGCTGACATATGTGCCAAGATATATCCTTGATAGGCCAACATTAGCAGATTTATCGGTCTAGGTCAATATCAACCTATATCTGTCGGACCCTGATACAAATTTCCTTCAGGCACTAGCAAAGGTTCAATTCAGGTTGAACCCTGCTGCTTCTTCTGCTTTTCCTTCCCTTGTAGGCAGTTCGACGGGATAAAAAGGCAGACAGCTGAGAGTTAACCGGAGATGCATGATCATTTCCAGGCAGTAAAGTCTTTAAAATGTTGGAAAAATCAAACAGCTTTCCCCTTCATTTCGGGATGAAATGGCTTTTGCCCTGTCAATATTTGAAATTTGAAACCTTCAATGAACCTGTTGCAATAACACTAAAGTATCTCTGCAACTATGTCATTCTTGATAGCATTTTAGTTCTCATTCATGTAGTGACAATATGGACACAAAGAACTCTGAGCCCACAAAGTTGTTTTTCACCCCTGTCCCTTTCCAAATGTAAAAATATAGGCTTATTTTGTAACCAGCCCTGGTATGAAAATATACTTTTTTTTTTTCTTTCAATGGAGCGTCCTCTTTCGTTACACTGTACATATTCACAAATTCACCTTTGAAAAAAATCCAGTAGTTTTGTCCTGCCTAGAGAGCTTATAGCAAATCAGCCATAGTGCTCATCAATGTATTCCTTCCCGACCAACGATTGTTCGCTACGAGGCGTCTCTGGATATCCAGCCACTTTCCGTGAGGAAGGTGAGAATGCGCTTCTTAAGGACCTTGTCCAGGTAGCTGGGCAGACGGCTCTTGGCCGGGATGCCTTGCCTTTTCTGCAGGTGATCTTTAATGATGATGGTTTTGACAGTCAAATAGCGTGCTGGGCTGAGGCTCAGAGAGTTACACAGCACCTTCTCCCTGTCTGACAGCAACTCAAAGCCCGTCAGGTTCTCGATGGCGGCAAACTCACCGTCTTTGCTCTCTTCTTTGATCCCACCTCCGACCCCCAACCCTCCAGCAATGCCTCCTCCCCCTCCAGCACCGACCCCAAGTCCCATCCCAGAGCCAAGCCCGCCCCCTCCTCCGCTGCCCCGTTTGGAAGTGACCACGCTTTTGTTCTCTTTGCGCTTCTCCCGTTTGTGGCGCGCCGCTTCATATTCTGCGGACTCTTCCAGGCGGGTGATGCCGTTGCGGCGGTAGCGCTGCAGCTCACGCACCTTGGCCCTTAGCATACGCTCTTTATGCATGTTCTCAAAGAAGTCTTCAAACTCCCGATGGGCCATGAACTGGCAGAGCCCCCGCAGTCTGACCCGCTGATCCTTCTCTTCCTTGGTTATCTTTCTTTTGGGCGTACTGGGAACAGGACCTGGTCCTGCTGCTGTCATAGAACCTGATCCAATTGTGCCAGTGCCAGTTCCCGCCCCACCCACACCACCAGCAGTGCCTGGGACTCCCAGCGCTCCTGGTTTCTCCTTCTCCTTGTCCTTGTCTTTCTTGTCTCGGCCCAGGAACGCAGGCACCAGGTTGTAATCTCGTGCAATGTTCTTACGTCTTTGGCGTTCTCTGAGCTTGCGCACATACATGTCCACGTGGGCACGTTTCATTTCAATTTCTACATCCTCATCGTCGTAGTTTACTGACAGCCCGCTGATGAGCTTTTCCGCGTCCTGGTCATATTCAATCTCATAGTCGTCACGTAGTGGCATGTAGCCCAGCTGCTGCTGCTCAGCCAGGCTAATATCCAGTGGAGGGAGCGGTGTGGTGAGACTAGGCGACAGTGGCCCCCCGCTTGGGCAGGTATGGTCCGTCACTCGGTTGGGAATGTTGTCAGGGATGCAGGCCTTACCCAGGTTTCCGTGGATGTACATGGTGACATAGTGTTCCATAACTTCCTGAGGAGTTCGGGATGCTCCAACGTGAGCGGCCATGTCCTCCTGAAAGACAGCACAACAGGAAATTGTTACTAATGAGTATAAGGTGCATTTCCGTTAGGGTGGAATACCCAGAAAAAGGCGGGTGTCCTGCTCTGAAATGTGAGTGGGATTTTCAAGGTAGAGTGTTTTCTTTCATGTCACTTGTACATACGCTGTGAATCATACGGGCCACCTTAAATAAAATATGACTATTCTGTATTTCTCACGCCTTTCCCCTATCGCTGATGATCCAAACCCATTCAGCGTGATACTTCACCTCCAGAGTCTCTGAAAACCCTCTGGTTCCTTTTTTTGTAATGGAAACACCGCGAGTGAGAGGACTTTTGAGAGGGCCTGCCCTGCAACTTTCCCAGAGGCTGAATTTTACCCTAATGGAAATGCACCTACAGTGGAAGAAATACAAAGGTATGCTGTTATTTACCGGATTATAAACCAGAGCAGAGCTGAACAAATCATCAAGATCATCTTGCAATGGTATCACATCAACAATAACTATGGTCAGGGATCACTGAAGTCCCCTTTTGACCCTGGAACTTTTCTGGAACCTTTTAAGGAACTCATTGTAGGCATTGGTGGTATCTATTTAGTCATACCTTCCTGACATTTCACTGGAGTATACGGTATATGGACAGTAATTTAGCTTTTTTTTTTAATTACAATAAATGTTAAGACTGAGGTGCTATCACTAAATTAATGCTGGTCCAACTAAAAGGTCAAGGTAGCCTGGTAACCAGGTGATTCTGATGAGCTCAAGTTTTATTTTTTTCTGGTCTTCTTCCCATTCAGACCAATTTCCAGCAGCTGGAGATCTGAAAGGCCAATTACAACTATCTCATGTGGGGCAGGTTTAGGACGATTACTTACAGAGGAGCGTCATTACTAAACGTAACTGGTGTTCTCTGATCAAACCGTCAAACTGGGTAGCGCTGATCAAATACCAAACAGGATTCTGCAACTGTATGGTCTATGTGTCACCTAAAATGTTTTATGAAACAGATTGTAGTGCACTGTTTAGCTATAATTGGAGATCACACCCATCTTCAAACTCAACCTTCATTTGGATCCTAACTACACACCTGTGATGTTTCCTTACTGTGTTTTGCATCGTTTTGGTTCTATCTGTCCTCAGATAGGCGTACGTACGCTTTTTTGAGAACACACCTGTAATGTTGAGCATTGCCCTCCCTTAAGTGTTAATGTGGAGACTAAAACAACTATGGATCCTGTTTAAAAAATAATCATGTAAAGATTCATAATTAATTAATAATGATGATTTGGGCGGCAGTAGCTCAGTCCAGTAGTAGCTCAGGTTCGAGTCCTTGTGTGCACCATGACTGGAGTGTGGACTGGTGGCTGGAGATGTGCCAGTTCATCTCCTGGGCACTGCCGAGGTGCTAGTGAGCAAGGCACCGAACCCCCAACTGCTCGGCACGCCCCCTCGCTCTGACATCTCTCCATTAATTGCATGTACATAGGTCCTGTTTGTGTATTTATCTTTAAAATGTCTTCTTCTTATAATAATTCTTAAACCAAACTGGTTACATTATGGGATGCAGTGATAAAAATGAAAATACACTATTTTCAGAAAGCTTGCATAGGTCTATGGAATGCCATGAATGTTATTAATTCAATTAAAGATGATTTATCTTGGTTTATAATGTATAAAAAACAAGAGTTACCTTCCACTAGGGCAACAGGTTACAACTACACAACCTACAGCCTAACTTAAGTTAGCGCTGGACAATAAAGGGCAAAAGCTTGTATTGCGATAAAGGTAATTTCATATCTCCATAACGATATACATCAAATATAGAGATATTCCCTGGTAATTTAAAAAATATCTATACGACGCAGTAAAGCCTATTTGTGTATATTCCTGTGCGAATTTAGCACGTACCAAATTAAAAATATTCATATTCATTCATATGCACTCAAAAATTTCCCATTTTCGGGAAAAATTTTTTAAAGTATGTGCTTATTGCTATCAATTTGGATGACATTATTGTGCATGACTATATCTAGATATGATTTCATCACAACATGATTATGCCAAAGTATTGCCATGCACTCAATTAAGTTCTATCAGTAGATCTGAGTTTGTTGTCACCACTTACATTTATATTATTTCCTCTCTCATGTTCCATCTGGAGTGCATGAGGATTTATGTGACATGGCTGTTGTAACAAGGCCTTTCCCATATTAATAAATACTCATCTGAAAATGTAAAGTAACTATGGAGTCTATGGAGTTTTGGGTACCATTGGAAAAGCTCCTGTCCTGAGGATGACATATCACTAATATAACGCCTGGCTGTGTCTTTGATATAAAATGTAACGTTGTATAAACATAATTGTGGGACTCAACTTAGTGAATGAGTTGACATCCCACCCGTATAACGCTATGCTCAGTCGTTCACAACAGTAGGGAAAGAGAATGGTTTGTCATAAAGGTCAATCTCGCTACTCCAACATTAACTTTCACTCTGGACACGTCAAACACAGCTCGTGTGAGCGTATGTGGTGTACCGCAGAGGTAAATTAAGTTAAGCAACTTCAAAGTAGCCTACCCAGTTTCCAAATCCATATTGCTCGATAGCATCGAGTAGCGACTGCTCTTCCCTGCTGGTCCATCCTCCCTCTGCCTCGGGACCCCAGAGAGTGAAGCGACCGCCGTCGACCTGCTGGTAGCCGTGCCATCTCCTGTGATTACCGATCTCTGCGCCCGCCGAGAAGCACTCCGGACACAGCTCGATATCGGGACAGTCGGTGCAGCGAAGCCGCAGGTTCGTAACATCTGCAAGGCAGTTAACGCAGTACTTCTTCCCCAGGTCGGCCATGTTGCCTGGTTCCTGCTTCTTGTTGTTGGAGGCAGAATTGCGCGCCTGCGCACTGCGAGCTTCGCAGCGCGACCTACTCACATCCTGCTCGTTAATATTAATGAGGAGAGGTCAGGGCGCCTCTGATTGGCTCTCGGTCCCAGTTTCCAGGACAACCGAAACAAAACGAACAGTTCCATTGACTAGAGGAGTGCACGAGCCCTGGCTACAGACAAATTAAATAGGTTAATACTTTTGGGTTTTCTTTGATTGAAAAAAATGGACAGAGAGACAGAAAATGAGGAGAAAAACGGTAGTGTGGTGCCAGAGGAGACCAGTTCTCCTATTACTGTTAATGGAATTGAACAGGAAGGTGTCCCAGATGAAGTGGTTGCTTCAGATCATGATGAAGAGAACTCTGAAAGTATGAAAGCCACTGAAGAGCCCCCTGGTGAAGGAGCAGCCGCCTCTGAGCCAGAAGAAGAAGAGGTTTTGGGTGACAGTGACATCACCACAATCGAAGACCTGGATGCGAAGATGAACAAAGTCAATGAACAGCCAATGTCCCACGACGACCTTGGACCTCCCAGATTGCATCTCGAGAGCCCGGAGAGACAGAACACCAGTCCTACACAGGAGGACGGTGAGGCTGAAGAAGAGGGATCCACTGCTGCTCCTGCAGACAAAGAAGACATCAGCCATGAATACATGCAGCTCCACCAGGAACTGTGTGAGGACAGAGATAAAGCCGGCCAACACCACAGCATGCTGCAGATGAAGCTGGTAGAGTTCTTCCGCAAAAAGGCCAGGGACAACGTCCAGCTGGACAGGGACATACCGGTGTCAGAGCAGCAGCAGCACCAGGAGTATGAGAAGTACATGAGCATCCTGACTGACCTGAAGCAGCAGCTCGACGCTGATTCAGAGACCGCTCAGCAGCAAGCAGAGGAGTGGAGGTTCAAGTCCCAAGAGAAACTGGACGAGGTTGGTCTCATTGTCGGGGCCTGTGCAGGTTTTACATTGTGCTAAAACTTTGCCTAAATAATTTCATAATTTTGAAGTTTGAAATGTTGGAAAGTGCACAAAGATTTGTTTAAAATATGTAAAGTGTAATACAATGCAAAACAACATAAAATAGAATACAAAACAATCAGTATTAGAACTTGAGTTCTAGGCAACAATTAGGGCTAACACTACTGAAGCATTCTTATAGGTTAGGCTTTTTAACGTGATATATAAGTCTCAATTAGGGATACTCAAAAAAGTCAGCACACGGAGAGAAAAAGCATATAAAGCACAATACAATGGATAAAGGAAAAGGGGGCAGTACTCAGAAACCAAACATTTAAATCAAATGCAGATTGTATTGAGACAGACAGATGCAGCAGAAATATCCCAGAGAGACAATTGCATTGAAGTTCAGATTTATTTCTTTTTTTATCTGGGGGTG
Organism: Echiichthys vipera; assembly: GCF_963691815.1. Lineage (NCBI taxonomy): Eukaryota > Metazoa > Chordata > Actinopteri > Perciformes > Trachinidae > Echiichthys > Echiichthys vipera. The sequence continues at coordinate 15,545,936 of NC_139847.1, read as the reverse complement.
TAAGAAGTGAGTTAACCTCTGAAGCTCCTCATCTATGCGTGAGGCTCCTGACTACATTAGCTGACACCAGAATAACACACCCACGTCTCCAAACGAACTGTTGGCAGTCAATTTGCATTGTGGGTATAATGCACATCCCAGGTTTTCATAAGAAGAATGTATGGAATAAAAATGATGATGGAAAAGACGTTGTGAGTCTGATGTGAATACACAGTTTATTTGACATCTGAACCGGTGGGGGAAAACAGCACTATCTTTAGCTTTTAACTGAAAACTCTGAAAACTCTGAATGACCCGACAGACATCCTGAACCCAGAATTTGAGAGGTTGCCTTCAGGCGGACGGTTCACATGCCAAATCACAGGCTACACTGGTACAAAACTATTTCATTTAAGTACCCAAATAAGGGGACCTCTACAGGGGCCCTATATGTGTTAATAATAATAATATAAATATATATATATATTTATATATCGCATTTCAAGCTACTCAAAGACACTTTACATAAAAAGAAATAAAATAAAATAGAAACAACACAGTAAAAATCACACATTAAAGGCCGTTCTAAGGAGGTGCGTTTTGGTTGGGGATTTAAACGTTGTCATGTTGGTGCAGTCACTGATGTGTTTGGGCAGAGCGTTCCAGAAGAAGGGGGCGGCGATGGAGAGGGCTCTGGTACAGGGCTTGGTCCTTAGTGGTGGAGGCAGGAGGTTGGCATCAGAGGAACAAAGTGACGAAGACGTGTTGAATGTGTGTTACTGTGTACTTATCAGTGGCTCAAACTGTCTCACCTTCGTCCTCAGGTGGAAAACGAATGGCAAGCGTTCATGGCACTGAAACAGGATGTAGCTGTGACTGTTCTAAGCCGACGCCTAGGTAAACAAGCTGCCCAGGCCAGAGTGGAGGCAACCTTGGCAACAGAGAAGCTTCTGCAACACGAGCTGACTCAGCTGCGCCACAAGCACATCAAGATGAGGATGAAGATTCACAGACTGGAGGCAGAGCTCCATGAAGGGGAAGAACATGCCCGGGACCCCCTACATCTCAAATTTGAGCAGCTGCAGGCTGAGAGGCTGGAGCTGAAAAAACAAACCGAAAAGCAAAATGAGGAATCTTTAAAGATACAGAAAAAGATCAGCGGTAGCTTGGAGGTAGGTTGAAGTTCCCACAGGTACAGATTACATTAAAGTAACAAACTTTGACTTCTAGTGATAAATAACTGAGTCAGAATTGTTTTCTTCTGCTTTATCAGCTCCTGTCCAACGTAAAGGAGAAACTGTCCTGGAGCCAAATGGAGGTCCGAGCCAAGCGAGAAGAGCTGGCTATGATGGAGGCCAAGGTGGCCAGGAAGAGGGACCTCCTTACCAGGGCTAGGCAAGCACGTAACGGCCTGCAGAGAGACAACATGAGGCTGAAGGAGCACCGTGGACTGCTGGGGAACCGGGTCTTGCTGCGGGACTTTGAGGACACCGTGGATGCCACAGACCAACTTGAGGAACAACTGGAGGTTCTGAAGTACCGGCAAGCAGAGATTGTTTTTAGGTGTGGCGGATGGAAGAAGGAGCCGTAGATGACTTAATGAATGAATTAATATATATCAGAACTGACATCTTAGATAGCTCATAGAGAGCTGTAGTTACGCTCAAAAACCATGGTCAGGGTTTGTCCGCTGAAATGTCTTAGAGCCAAATCACAGCTTGATCACCTAAGCTGACACAGTAACCGTTTTGAAAGACTGACACATCATATAGTCTGATCCTGGCATCTAATTAAGCAAGGAATGCCTGTCTTTCTGTCCGTGTCCTTCGCATATCTCGAGAACCTTTCATCCAGTCTACTTCACACTTACACACAGATTCATTGCAGATGTTGACGTTAGTGCAATGTGGACATGAGACACAGTCAATATAGAGCTGGACGATAAATCGACTGTATGAATTCATTCAAATTTATGATTTAAAATGAAAGTTTTTCACATTAACTTGGGTAATTACAGGACAGAACCCCCTGAGCTTCTGAAGTTTGTCGGTGTCAGGGCACACACACATCTTATGATTGACTGTCCTGTATGGCTGTGAGGCTAGGGGTGGGGGGGTGGGTTTACCTAGTTCCATCCGGCCTGAGTAATTAAGAGGCCGTCCGAGGACAGGTGTGGGAGAGTTGCGGAGAGGAGTGACCCTGAGTACCTCGTCTTTTTTTGTGAGATTACGTTTTATTTAAGTTTGGTCCGTGTGCTACATGTCTAAGATTAACTGGCAAATGGAGTCCGAACGTGACTGAGTGTCGGACCCCCGGGAGCGAGCTGACCAAGTGACGGGTGTTGAGGAGGCCGACGAAAAAGCAGGTGAGCCCACACACTTCACCCCCTAGCCTGGCAGCCCAATCGCTCCCCTCTGAAACGCATGAACGGGCAGCCAAGCCTCGGAAGCCCTAGACGTGAGTGTATGCCTATTTGAAAATAGTTATATACCTGGGGTTGTGTTGGCCGTGTCATAGTCCGAATGTGTTTTTGTTGGTTGCTCTGCACAGAACTGATACCCGCCCACTCGCTCGTATTCACAATCTGTGCGCCACCGGAGTTCACAAGGGGAGCTAGCTAGCGGGCAGCTGGCTAGTTAGCTAACTTTCTAATTCCGTATTCTAAAATGACAACATTCTCTAAAAGATTTTCCAGTTCTACTCCTTTATTCCAGACACGAAGTATCCTCTCTATTATCTAGCTAAACCGTCATCCCGTTTGTATTTTGGGTTTTTAGTCTATACACAATTTACTCCCAGTCTGTTTTAAAACAATACAATTCCCAAATCCACCATTACAGCAGTCAGCCAATAATCTGTATCCCACTTTCTTTAGCACAACCTTTTCTCAAATTTCCATTAGATTCTGACGTCCTCATTGTTGAACAGTTTAACAAGTCATATTAAGAACTGCACAAGTCTAAATTCTTTTAAAAAGCAAACCTTTTTTTTTTTTGTTGAACCAGTTTAGCAATGCACCATCATAATTATTGTGTCATAATTTATTCACCATTCATATTTAATACTTGATTAATCATGCCATTTCTCTCACTGTGTCACCTATTTTTATACTACTACATTGGTATTTTAAATGAATGTCTTACATTAGGAGGTACCTATGGGTTTTTTTTGGCTCCTGTTCATTTCAGTTTATTTTCCATTTTTCACTATATACTGTATTTATCATGTTCCCTTTTTACTGATCCATTATGTATTTTCTTATCTGCAATAAAGATCTATTCTAATATAGAAAATGCATATTTGCCATGTAAAGATAAAATGGAGTAATAGCAACCTTAAAATAAATATGAAAATAGAAAATGAACCCACTCTTCCTCTTTGTGTGTTGTAATTTCTCTTTCACTTCTCTTTCTGTAGTTTCTCTGTTATTGATAGACCGTCTGACCGCATGTACACATGCCCATTCAAAAAGGTGGTTATTTTACATATTGGTATGGGAGCTGTGTGGAGACAAACCCCCCTTTTCAGTATTTCGAGGAGAGCACCTCTAGAATGTTAAATGTAAGTCATTAAGCTTCTGTCTGGCTAGCTAGCTTATGCTCCAGGTGATGTCTGAACACACAAGGGAAGTTTGGTGTGCACATTTTTATTTTGAATCATTAATCCTTAATAATTTTTACTGTTAAATAAAAGCAAACGTATTTGAATTATTTCTATATCTCTTGTATTTAGGACTGGTCTTTCAGACCTCCAGTGCTGGAGTATGGTCTGGCTGTTGTTAACATTTTAAAATGGGTCGAGGTTTAAACCAATCACAGTCATCTTGGGCTCCCTGGATGGGGGCACACAAGGGTGTACCCCTGAGGCCACTGATCTTTCAATTGGACTGGAGTCATTAACTATCGGCATTAGAAATAATGCAAGGACATTTAAGCAAAAAAGACAGAATCGCTATTGTTTTAGAGCAGTCAGATAAGGCTAAAGGCTGTGTAACTGCCTGATAAAAAAAATGCTGGTTACTTAAACTCCACCTGGGAACTGTAATAGGTTAAATGTGCAGACATGGATCCATTTTGTGAGTGTTGACAGTCAAACTTCCACACAATTCTTGGAGCTCTTTAGGTGACACTCCAGTTATAGTCTGTTCATTATCAAAGGTGTAAGCCTGGAAGGAGATCATGCGCTTGTTCAGTCATGTATGACTACAATTCTGTCCGTAGCTGATCTTACACACCACTGGACCCATCAGCCTGATATTTTGTGACACGTGTATAACTGTGTGCTCAAGGACCTCTTGTAAGTGTGGTGCTTCAAAACATTTGAAAAAACTATTTTATCTACTGTTTTATATCATCATTGACTGCAGACTCCTCATTTGCCAATCAACAAGGCTAAAAACAAGCCTTACCTCGTCTGTTGCAGAACAAAAACTGACATTCATAGAAAAGTTTGGTTTTTCAAAGTATTTTCAAACCCGATATGTTATGATCCATCAGAGTTAGGTGTGAAGTGTCGCGGGGTCGGCATGTCCACTTTTGGCGCATGGTTGTATTAGGATGTAGGTTTTCCCCTGTCTCTCTCGTATCCTTTCTTTCATTGTATGTGACAAGCTAAAGCTAATGTGATAGGTATTTCTGTGCTCCTTCTATTTAAGTGTCTTAGTGGGGGAAAGGGAAGAGGTAAATTACTCCTTTACCTTTGCAGTAAGTGGAGCAGACAGGTTGGCACTTCCTCATTAAGAAGAGGTTTGTTTCATGAGGTGTAACATGGATCTCTCGCTTTTGCTTTGATGAGGTGTCACAGAGTCCAACTTTGCTATCTGTCATTAATGAACCTCTTAAAAGTCTTCTGATTCATACTTAATGGGGAGTGCAATGTACTAGTTCCTAAAGGTGCAGCGTTTGTCTCAGACTGGAGCCATTTGGTAGAAACTTTAACTAACCAAATGTGTTCATGGTGTAACAGCGTATCAGCTCTTGTCATTATAACCAGGTTTCATTCATGCCATTAAAGGTTGCCCTCTATGAGGAGCACAAATCAGACTGTAAAAATAGTTGTATGCTGTCTTCTGTGGCTCTGGAGGAGCCTTGTCAAGAATATAAGCAAGATGACGTCACTGTTACTTGAAATTTATAGCAGACAGCCTGTTTTACAAACTGGCGTTGAGGAGCAAAGGATCAAATATTCATTCATTCATCTTCAACCGCTTGTCCCTGTCGGGGTCGCGGGGGGCTGGAGCCAATCCCAGCTGACATCGGGTGTGAGGTGGGGTCCACCCTGGACAGGACGCCAGTCTATCGCAGGGCACATAGAGACACACAGAGAAAGACAACCATTCACACCTATGTTTTACAGTATTAAATTAACTGCAAAAACGATTCTATCTTGCATTTTCTTTTCTTTCACGTAAGCGACCCGCAGCCTGTTTCTCACACTGTCAATAATTGCAGTTTATTGTGAGAAAGTAGTGACTTTCAGCCACTCTATTCCACCATGGATGTGTTATTACAAAATGGCGCCTATTCAATTCAATGAGAATTGCTCGCCTGGCGCAAATGCGAGATGATGATGACATGAGAGGCGACCGCTCGCTGAAAACAACAGTGGCAGCTCTAAAGAGTCTAGTACAGATACTACAGTAGCATCAGTTTTATTAGAACTAAAGAGTATTTCTTCATTGACAGCTGAGAAAGGCACTGAAGGCTTTTCTAGATAATAAATATGTTTTCTCTCTTCTTCCGATTGACTTTGGCGAGAGTTTGACAAACATCCAATGGTTCATCCAATCACCTGCCAGGTATGTTTCGAAAGTGCATGCCCTTTCTCCAGTCAGTTTCCAATGAGGCCTTCTCAGATGGTTCTGTGTAACAGGTTGTGGGGCCGTATCCAGTTGTTTGCATCCACGTGTTAAATTAGATCAGATATTTGTGTTATCAAGACAAGGGGGTCATTTTTGCAGTGCTTTGATATAGATGAGGTACCCTATCTTTGCAAAAATATATTTGCTTGACAATCTCACCTCAAGATCAGTGTAGTAGTTACTAGAGCTGTCAATCACATTATCTTTATCAGCAGATGGAGCTTTGCTCCTTTCTGATCTCACAGTTCTTTTTTTTAACTAATTGCAATGTTGTATTCGTGGTGCAGCTGTTGTATAAATGTACAAGTTAATAGTTGTTTGATAGAGAGTTTTAATACTTGAATGATTTTTGCATATTCATGGAGGCTTATGTAGCTCAGTAGAATTAAAATATATTAAATCTAAAAACTGCACTTTCACCTGTGATGTCTTACTTTGAAAACACTGCCATGCAAAGTCTAATACCCATTTCCCTCATCGCTCCTATCCTTATTTCAATCACTTTCCCGCGTGTCTTTCCTCTTCAAAGTTTGACTAGGAACACATGAGCACATAAGCAGTCATCCTTGGGGATGAAGCAGCAGACAGAGCTGTACATTTGTTTACCAGTGACTCTTGAACAACTTCTCTCTAAACCCAACCATATAAAAGTAGACGAATGGCTGATGGAAAGCACATACAAATTAATGAAGGGCAACACGGAGAAAAATAAACCTGACATCAAAGCTGGTCTGTAATGGAAGAAAGGTCGAGAGTGAGTGGGTGGACACAGATTGTTTGAAAGTTGTTATTTTTCACACAGAGTAGGAGACAACTTATTCAAGGCTGTTCAATTATTCATGCTTGGGGATGTTCTCTGAGCCCTTTCCCTTTTCCTCCAACTAACAAGACCTTCACATTTTTACCAAGAGGATGTTTGTTTTCATGAGAATCAGAATCAGAGCAGGAAAAACAGCTCACTAAAGGATCAGATGATGGCAGTCAGACAGTTAGGGTGCAGACCACCAGCAGGGGGCATTCAAACACATTTTGAAGAATGAACTTGGAGTGGTTTAGCTGATATTAGATTTGACAGGAAGCTGATGACACCCAACTTACTCTGACTTTTCCCCAGTCCGACACACTCGCAGCATCTCTGTCTGACTGACTTTTCTCAATGGATGTCCACACACCACCTGAAACTCAGCCTAGACAAGACAGAGTTGCTTTTTCTTCCAGAAAAAGGCTCTCCCACCCAAGACCTTACCATCACCCTTGGCAACTCTGTGGTAGCCCCCACAGAGCCTGCAAGGAACCTGGGTGTGACACTTGAAGAACAACTCTCCCTTACCGCCAACATTGCTGCAACAACCAGATCGTGCACAACATCAGGAGGATACGTCTTCTTCTGACCCAGAAGGCAGCGCAAGTTCTGGTCCAGGCTCTTGTCATCTCATGCCTTGACTACTGTAACCTCCTGGCTGGTCTCCCGGCCTGTGCCATCTGACCCCTGCAGCTCTTCCAATTGCAGCGGCCTGACTGGTCTTCAACTTCTCTCACACTACACCGCTCCTCTGCTCCCTTCACTGGCTTCCTGTAGCTGCTCGCATCCATTTCAAGACACTAGCACTTGCTTATCATGCTACTAACAGATCAGGCCTAGCTTACATCCAGTACATGATTAAACCGTACACTCCAGCCCGCCCTCTCCGCTCTGCATCGGCAAATCAGCTTGCCTCACCCTCGCAGAGAGGAACACAGAGCCACTCGACTAAGGCTATGGCTATGGCCGTTTGCTGTCCTGGCTCCAAAATGGTGGAACAAGCTCCCCAAGCTCTGCAAGAAGATTTATTTTTTTTAAGAAGCACTTATATGTAGCACTCTATAGATCGGCTTATTTGAAGCTACCGCACTTACTTAATAACTTGCTCTTCTGATTTGTACCCTAATTGTTGAATGCACTTTGGACAAGAGCGTCAGCTAAATTGAATGAAATGTAACAGGAGAAATACATACAATACACAACAGAGTCTTTCATAGTGTTGGTGACACCCAAAGGATGTGCACAGCACAGAAAAAAAGACTTTCATTCATCATTTTCTTCTTTCTCTGAGATGCATAAGAGATTCAGTATGGCAGAAAGAGACCCTGTCACCACCACTCACTGTACAGCCTGTCATTTGGATTTTGTGATGCAGGAGAGGAGGCCTACTCTAGTATGGATGTTAAATGCAAAATTATGTACACACTTAAAATTCATCTCATCTTTGTCTTGCACATAAATAAACTAAACTCACAGCAGCAAAGAACATGCAGGTTCAAATTAAACGTATGAGAAAAGATAATACATTATTCATAGAAACCATCTGAGAGTTTGCAGAAAACATTTCAGTGTGCATTGAAGATGTCCCAAGATAATCCAGGCATATTTTAATGCATGGGTAAAATCATTTAAAATAAAGCCGATCATAATCTGATCCTTGCTCTTGCTGTTCTGTCTGAGCCTGCTGGTGTTTATACCAGCCAGCCTCTACAGTGCAGCATTTCACTGTCAGAGTGCAAATATAAAAAATGAGTTTGGCCTCACCATTGATTGACTCTGAGTTTGGACACTGAGGTTGGCAAAATACACAGCGTGTCTAAGATTTCACACGAATTATTAGCAAAGAGCAGTACATAAAACTTTGAGATAGCAACTTTTCATGTTCAGCTGAAGCTGACTGACACTTCGATGTTTGGCACTTCTATGCGCCGCTCCTCCAGTCTGGATGTCCAAGTGACCCCAAATGGACCCCGCAGGTTGTGCCATCTGTGCATGGATGTGCGTATGAATGATTAAATTCTTAAGTTCAACATATTCTCATCAAGAAGTGTGTTTGATATATTTTGTGAAACAGGATGTTCTATGTGTAACTTCCCCCCTGGTCTGAGCCTAACCCACTGCATAATTTTGAAAAATTCGACAACACAAACAATAGTGTGCAAGGGGCTCAGAGGGAGGGAGAGAGGGGGGACTGGGAAGGAGGACTGCCCACCTTACATAAGAGGGTGTTAATATTTTTTGATGACACAGAAACGTCCCAACCGACACTCTATCTCCACACTGGACTTGCAAGGTTAGGGCTAAATTAAAGCAGTAGGTGGCTTGTTGAGCCATTTTCAACCCATGAACTGCAGGTTATTATAAATGTGATTGTTGTTGATGATGACGTGTTTCATCACAGTAGAGTCATATCATTTGGTTTACAGTTTGAAAAACAAGTTTACGTGTGCTGTACCTCTTTGCTGCCATAAAATAAATTCAAAACGACTCGGTTAGGATTAGAAAAAAGGTCGTAAATTTTGCCTTAGTTTTGCTTAGTTCTTACTTCTGGGACACGAAAACGAGCCCCCCAGGTGAAAGTCCAAACCATCCACCATCCCGACACTCATCCCTGTGCAGGGTTAAGTGGTCTTTTACTATGTCCCCAGATTTCCTTCTTTGCTTCGGATATCAATATGTGGATTTCGTATAAATTACAGTGAATTAACTTTCTTGGTTATATGTATGAACAGTGAATGAGGACAGCCAGATATTACACCCTGATGAGCAGATGACACCTTGCATGGCAACCTCTGCCATCAAAGTATGAATGTGTGTGAATTGGTGAATGTAGACAGTAGTGTAAAACGCACCCTGAGTGGTCAGAAGACTAGGAAGGTGCTATATAAGTACAGTACAAGTTTATTTACCAAGTCCATATCAGATCATTCTCTCAGTGACGTTAATTTGGTGAGTAACTTGATAACAGACTGTACATGTATCTGTTGTACGGTTAAAGTGCTCTCTGTACAATTGCGAGTGTTTCTGTAGTTCCAACAACAGGGGCGTGTTTAGGGCAGAGTCTAGTCTGCCTTTTCTTCAAGGATATAAGGAGTTAAACAAAACGCAAAACACATAGCACATAACATGTCCCAGAACACAGGAGATACATACACCAAACACAACATACACCAACATATGATAGAGTGAACTCAGATTGTCTAACCTTAGAGATGTGTTTAATGTATTGTGGGATGCAGAGATATTTAGGTAAGCATAACTTGCGTTTGGACTCAAGTCATGTTGTCGCATGCATTAGATGGGTAAGCAAATATCATATTATTTATAATCTTGTGTGTCCAGCATGAGTTTAAATAGTCCTTCAGGAAGACAGGAAGGCAATATAGGGGTAGATTTTGAGGGGGGCGTGTTCCCGTCCAGTGGCTGATTGAGGGGGTCGGCTAGGCTACTGTTTGTTTGGGCCCCCACATTATTATTTATCAGAAAAAAAACCTGCTAGAACAGAAGAAGAGTCCACAGCCTTGAAAATCCTGTCAATTTAGAAACTTTCTACAATAGATCTTGGTCCCGTTGTTCTGACATTATACTAGTAACAGTGAGTGGGGTATCATTTGACAACAAAACTGACCTTATGAACCCCGCCACATGATGGCAGCTGGTAAATGTGTCCCATATCTATCCAATTAGTGACCTAATTTTTTAAAAGTTTCTCAGAGCCCCAATAGGAGGCAAGTTTTTTTCCCAATGAGGTAAATTAAAAAAATGTAAAAAAGTCTGGCTATTCCGGGGCCCCTGCACACCTGGGGCCCCTAGGCTGCAGCCAGCCTGTGCATTAATCCGCCCTCTGCATGCGCCTCCTTAAACTCTTCCCCTATGGTGTGTGTGTATAATAAACATATACAGCTATTTTGACAAACTGCTAACGCAACTCATAGAGAAAACAATGCCTCCGGTGAAGTGGGGGGTGGCAGTAAGGTTGCAGCCTGCCATAAAACGGGAAGAAGATGATGCAACTATGCAAAGTCAAAGCAGCAAGAACTGTGACATTTTCACCCTCAATTGGTGCAGAAAAGATACAAAGATATAAATAATTGGTGGGGGGAGGGCGGGTCAGCAGAATGCAGGAGATGAAGCGTTTGATGCACAAAATTTTCGTTAGGGAGGACTCCCACACCAGCAGTGAGCAGTGATTGTACCTAAAGGCATCCCCATGTCAGTGTGCTTGTGAGTGGATATTTCAAAGGAGAATATCAGTTTCTGATTTAACTGAGACCGAAATTGTTTGCAGATACAGCACACACAACACTGACATACAGTATAACCTAAATGTTGATGTGAAAAACTGCCTGTATCCAGCAAACATGAAGAAATATTAGCATTCATTTGGAGATGATCACCAGATACATAGTGAGTACTTTTTTTGCTGAACAAATGTAGAACAGAAAACCAAAGCAGTGAGCTAAAAGAGGCTAAAAAGCAGAGTGGCTGACAGATCTTTCTCTCTTTGAATATAACAAATGTTGATAGATTGCGCTTTCATGGTCTCTTTCATTTCCCATAAACATCTTGAATCCCAAGAGAAGGACATGAAGGAAGCTAGTAAGTTATTCATCCATAAATGGTTGCATGTGCATATGGTGCTAAACTGATTTCTACATCTATAAATAACACACTTATTCATGTGAGATGTGAGAGTTCTATTGTGAACTTCTGAGAGAATGCTGCAAAGTCAGAGATACATTTTGAAATGTGCATCTCCACAGCATGACTCCTTAGCAAACTAAATATAGTAAATATTTCATCGCCCATCATTGAGGAGCGCCAGTGGCATCGTCCTGTGTGTGTGAGAGAGAGAGAGAGAGAGAGAGAGAAAGAGAGAGAGAGAGAGAGAGAGAGAGAGAGAGAGAGAGAGAGAGAGAGAGAGAGAGAGAGAGAGAGAGAGAGAGAGAGAGAGAGAGAGAGAGAGAGAGAGAGAGAGAGAGAGAGACACATCGAGCTTGCCTCGCAGCATCTGAGCGTAGCGATAGCTCATTGGGAGGCAATCCTTGGACAGCGGAAGTCTATAGCTTGTTAGCATGAGGTTGCTGAACATAACTTTGCTCATCATGAAATTTTTACAAATAATTGGATGTTATTAAGATTAATGTGCTTTGGTTTTTACAGAGCCGCAGGGGAACTACAAAATACATTCTCAACAGCTCTTTAATGATGATAGTTATGATGGTATTGGCGTGATTAACTGATTGATCAGCTGATTAACTCATTAACTCACATCTTACCCATTGGTACCGATAATTCTGTACAATCTTTACCAAATTGTGCTCTCGTGATATGCAGTTTAACTTTAATTGTAGCCTATGTTTCACTCTCATTACTGTTATTTGCCCACGTAGGCCTACACTGCCTGTACACTGCAGACTGTAATATACCTAATAACGAATCAACCCCAAAACCTTCCATATGGTGTTCCTTTGAATAAAATCCTACCCACTGCAGACGTTACCTGTATAGTGTCCTTTTTCCAGATTCAGACCAGGTTAATGTTATAGAAATATGTAGGTTCACGCAGAACATGAGGAAATGCAGGAAACATATATTAATATTAGACAGGAGGACAAAAATGTACTTGTTTTGCAAAAGTTCTGTTGTTTTTGCAAGACCTTGTCCAATTGTGTATGAAAAATACTACTGGCCATCAAAAGCAGCTGTATACCGTAAGTAAAACCCGTCAAATAAATTTAGGTGGAAGAGAACAAAACATTTTATTAAAAATGTTATTGACAAAACATAACAGAGCATACAAAAATTGCGAAAGATGGCTAAAGTTGCCTTTTTTTCCTCACGTCTGTATTTGTTTTCCTCCCTCTCCCTTCTGGGGTTCTGTAGAAAGTTCCTTATTTAGTGGTTAGTGGAGTATGTGGACAGTAAACTGCTGATGGCCAACAATCTCTTTCTGATCCGAAGATGAAAAAGACTGTTCAATACACTCTTTGCAAGCTTCTGTGTCTCGTCATTTTCATGGCCAGTCTGAATTCTCTGGGTGAGCACAAACACGAACATTTGTACAAATGCAGTGTTCATTGTCTACTTAATTGCGACCGTAGTTGGCTTTCATGTTGGGTCTGTTGTTCAGGTTAGAAAAAGATTACATTAAGCCTCGCTGTAGGCTCCACACTGTGTTCCTGCAGCCACACACACACACACACACGCACACACGCACGCACACACGCACGCACACACACGCACACACACGCATGCACACACTCATGCACACACACACACACGCACACGCACATACACACACGCGCGCACACACACACACACACACACACACACACACACACACACACACACACACACACACACACACACACACACTTACACTGTGGTATGAAATATTTAAATGCAAGCTCCAGTTCAGAAGGTGCAATTACAGGCAATGTGCTGGCAATAGAGGTCATGGACGTTGCCATCATCTGCCCTTCCTCACTTGTGCATGAAAACATGCAAGGCAGGAAATTACTGAGCCCCTCTGGCTCCACATTGTAGGGGAAAAAAAATGTGATATGTAAATCTGACGGATTTTTTGTTTTTCTACACAGCAGCAAATGGAGTAGACAATTCTGCTAATGCAGCTCCCCAGGCATTTACGCTTTTATTTTTCTAATTTTGACAATATGACTTGTGACAACACACAGCTACGGTCCTAATGAATATGTCTGTTGGTACTTTTTCCAAATTGTTATGTTATGGTTTATAGTTGTTTGGAAGATTAAGCTAAGCTAATGTCAGCTGGTATTGTCGCCAAGGGTAACATTCGTGGGCTGAATGGACGTAAACAGAGCGTGATCAAGCTGTATAAAATATATTGTGTATAGAATGAGAACCCATAAGAGCTTTTGAGGATCTAAAATTTCTAATATGATTCCAACAGCTTATTGGTACAAAGCAATGTGCATATGACAAAGGATAAACATATTATACAGACAGACAGTAACACATGGTGACGTGCCATTCCAAAAAGAGCTACAGTATATTATAACACTTAATAACCGTAGTTTAGTTTGGATAAACGATAACCTATAATAAACACTAACAGGTTTGAGTTTTTATCAAAATTGGAAACCCTTCTTTAAAAAAGTATTTCTCTCAGTATAAACCATAGAGATTATGCTTTTCTAAAAGGGTTTTCACCACAAACGCTGTTACTTTTAAGGGCCTGTGTTTATTAAGCCTTATTTTTTTGCTCCTCACTCATGCTGCAGTTGCATTTATTCAGCAAATATCAACTAAATAAATCAACAGGTTCTTCTGTATGCATGGTGCACTTTTTTACCTGAAGGTCACAGAATTTGTTGTGTGAGACCGGCAGTGGGGCTTCAGCAGACCGAGCCATCATCCTTCTCGCCGTTTTTAACGGACGGCATCAAACCACTCCAATCCTGGCCTCACTTCACTGGATTCCTCTTCATTTTAGAATTGATTTTAAGATTTTACTGATTACTTTAAACGCTCCTTAGGGTTCATCCCCCCGACTAGTATATATAATAGAAATGCTGACCCCATATGAGCCTATTTGCAGCGTTAGATCCTCGGGCAGGGCCCTTCTAACAGTTCCAAAGTCGAGGCTCAGAACCAAAGGGGATCGTACCTTCTCCATCAGAGCCCTTCGGCTTTGGAACGACCTGCCTGAGGAGATACGGCTTGCTGAATCAGTGACTTCCATTTAAATCACTTTAAATGCTTTAACACACAGTTATAGACTTGCTTTTATGTGATGTAGTCTTTTTATCGTCTTTTTTATCATCTTTGTATCCTATTATCTGTTAATTTCATGTTAGTTTCACTTTTTTTACTGTCCTTTAAAGATGTGCTTTCTTTTATTTTACTATTACAAAAGATGTGTAGATACTCTACATGTATAAAGATTAGATTGCTATGTGCTTTTGCTTTGTCCGTCAAGGCATTTTGTAAACTTTTATTTTTAAAGGTGCTATACAAATAAAGTTTATGATATATAATTTTGTTATCAAAAATGCCACAAGTTTCATGATGTGTGAAAGAAACTTGTTTAAGGGACCCCAGACTGATGGTTAGGTCATTAGATGCATTAACATTTTAGGATGGACTTGCTACTTATTGACGGTTAAAATGATCTGATTATGAGTTCTTCCTAGTACTTAAACTTATAAAACAGCTATGATGATGGTGATGACATACGATGATTTTCACCATGAGCATGCTGATGAACACATGTGAAAGTAATCGAGTTCAGCAGACAAACTTTCTTATTTTACTTAGATTAACGAGACTAAATCTGCATTGAATGCATCTATATATGTGTAAATTGTATGATGAGAGCGTTACCTAAGGTTTTAGAATTTCACAGTGTTTTGACTATCATATTTTGCTTCGTCGGCACGGTGGTGTGGTTGTTAGCATAGGTTCGAATCCCAGCGGGGGGCCCTTCTGTGTGGAGTTTGCATGTTCTCCCCGATACTGCGTGGGTTTTCTGCGGGTTCTCCGGCTTCCTCCCACAATCCAAAGACATGCAGGTGTTAGGTTCATTGATGACTCTAAATTGTCCGTAGGTGTGAATGTGAGTGTGAATGGTTGTCTGTCTCTGTTTGTCTCTATGTGCCCTGTGATAAACTGGCGTCCTGTCCAGGGTGTACCCCGCCTCGCGCCCGATGTCAGCTGGCATCAGCTCCAGCCCCCCCGCGACCCCGATAGGGACAAGCGGTTAAAGATGGATGGATATTTTCCTTCGTTGATTGTGTCAAAGCAACTGGAGAAAACTGGAAGCCCACTTCTAAACTTCAGCTCCTGGCTCCACACACAGATAATCAGTTGCAGACGCCTGAACATGTGTTTTAACTGATTTGAAATAGAGAGCGTCATATGTTACAGCACATTCCTCGTGTGGGGACGCTTCAGTCGTAGGGTGCTGCAGCTGTAGGACAGTAGATGGCACCGCTGCGCCGTCCTGTGGCTCCCGTTTGGCACAGAGACGGGTCCACGTTTGTTCCCACTGTCTGCCTTCGCTCTAGTTCCTCTCCCTCCTCCCCTCACTCTCTTTCTCTCTCAGCTTACAGTATACACCTATCTATCTTCCACAAGCATCAGCAGTCTCTATCAGTCTCCGCGATACTGAGCGCTACTACAGCGCAAAACATGGCATCTCTGCGCTCCGAAGAACCGGTCTGTGCCGCTGCGCACCTCTGCGTCTTTCTGTTGATCGCCTCGGCCTGGATGGTACTGCTGGGACCCGTGCACGGTGACAGCGGGGCTTTAAACCGGCGCGGCGGGGAAGACCGTACGTTTGACATGGGCGGCGGAGATGGAGGCTCCCCGCCGGGCTTACCAGCTGACGGTGACGAGGAAGCCGCCGGCGCGGAGAGCTCACCCCGCTTCAGGAGAGCGCTGTCCAGGGAAAAACAAATGTCCCTGGTCAGCAGCTCGTTCGTACTCAAAGGGGATGCGACCCACAACCAGGCGATGGTCCACTGGACAGGAGAGAACAGCAGCGTGAGTAGCCTATCCCCAATCGTCCCGTCCCGTCATGACCCTCACGCACCATCCCCATCACACCCATCTTTGTTACTTCCCACCACCCGTCACTCCAGCCACAGCGCACATCATCAGAAACAAGTTATTGTTCTCGCAGGAGGCTGCCGCTGCACACGCACACTGCGCGGCTCTCGTGGAGAAGGAGCCACGATATGGTTTTTACGCATCCAGGTGGTTCAGCCGGACGCGCGGTGGATGTTGTGAGGCGCAGAGCTTTGAGAACGTGTCCATGCCCGGGGCGCCACAAAGAGACATTTGTGTATTGTGCACTGTGTAGCCCCAGACTTCCATTACATCACATGGTGGCCCAGGGTCACGAGCATCTTGTTATTGTCTGTCTACAGTGTGCCGCGCAGGGCAGTCATACATCCAACATGTCCTTTGTTTGATTTTCTCACCATATTTATTCATATTTTGATAATATTGCATTGCATAATAAGTTACTAACTTTCAATTATAGAGCTGGGGAAGTGACCCACTTTAAAAAGCACGATCATAAGCACTCATGCTTCAGTGTATGACATTGTATGACAAGTCCAAGGACGCTATTAGGCTGCGAGCGCACAGAGCCAGTGTGGAGACAAGGAGCGCGCACTACACAGACAGCTCGGTGCTTGAATCAGTCACACGAAACCATGACTGAAATATTTATGGAGCTTTTCGTCCATGAATTTTGCAATACCTTGTTTATTAGTGGTTTGAAACGCGATTCGGCTTATATGGAAACGGCTGTAGCCTACTTTTTTAATGCCTTAACGTCAGTGTCTGACTATAAATGCTAATAACTGTCGGTGGCACCAAAATAGATTTCAGACAGATGTACCGATATCAGAAAAAAGTAATTCCCAATGGGGTTGAACGGTGATGTCAGCGGAGACAAAACAGCACATCTTTCATCACTAATATTCCTGAAACCCCTTATTAAGCACCTAAAGGGATATATTGAGGATGTGATTTAGCTGGAAATGAAACACCATAAAGTATGATATGGTGAGTGTATATGATAGTGATTTTTCCTTTGGGCCAGGTCAAGTGAGAGCAGCTACACCATGTAAGAGCAGTCTTTGTGATGGATATTGACAGACGCTGGGGGGATTTCAGTGGCAGTGTCTGGCGGAGACATCACTTGCAATCAGAGCTTTTTTTGTCAGCAGCACATTGCTGTTTTACTGGCAGTGGCTGCGGGAAAAAAAAGTAAAGGACATGAAAGAAAATGATCTGACCATGAATCAGTCAGCAGACCTATTCTGCTCAAACTTGACTTTCATGACAAATTGGTTGGTAAAAAAATGCCAATTTGCAGATAACGCTCAGTTTATTGGATTATCAGCATAGACAACAGAGATTTCATTCATTCCATTGGCAGCGAGAATGTGAAAAAGTTGAACTCCAGTAGCCAGAATTCTTGTAAACTTGTACAGTATGTTGATATTTACTGCAGAGGCGGGAGGTATATTTATTTGAACCCACATTATTTTTTTAGAAGAGTCTGTAATTGAGTTTTGAACTCTGCAGGTTAAAAGTTAAAATGAAATTGGAGGTCTCACTTCTGTGATCTGAACTTCAATAATACTGTAGTTATTGTTCATTTATTATTACATTATTGATTTATGTACTGTGTGTGTGTGTGTGTGTGTGTGTGTGTGTGTGTGTGTGTGTGTGTGTGTGCGTGTGCGTGTGCGTGTGCGTGGGTCCTATATTTATGGAAACAACACCGTTGACACCAGGACTGGACATTTGCCATGGCAGTGGTTAACTGTCAGAGGGCTGGGGTTAATTATATTATTATAATTTAATCACAGACTTGATATGTCCGTTAACAACATAAAACATTTGGGATGTGCTGTTAAGTGGAAACTGGCAAGCTAGCATTAGTCTTAAGTCTACTGTAGCTTTAGTCTTAAGTCTACTGTAGCTTTAGTCTTTAGTGTAGCTTTAGTCTTTAGTGTAGTTTTAGTCTTTAGTGTAGCTTTAGTCTTTAGTGTAGTTTTAGTCTTTAGTGTAGCTTTAGTCTTTAGTCTACTGTAGCTTTAGTCTTTAGTGTAGCTTTAGTCTTTAGTCTACTGTAGCTTTAGTCTTTAGTCTACTGTAGCTTTAGTCTTTAGTGTAGCTTTAGTCTTTAGTGTAGCTTTAGTCTTTAGTCTACTGTAGCTTTAGTCTTTAGTGTAGTTTTAGTCTTTAGTGTAGCTTTAGTCTTTAGTGTAGTTTTAGTCTTTAGTGTAGCTTTAGTCTTTAGTGTAGTTTTAGTCTTTAGTGTAGCTTTAGTCTTTAGTGTAGTTTTAGTCTTTAGTGTAGTTTTAGTCTTTAGTGTAGCTTTAGTCTTTGGTCTACTGTAGCTTTAGTCTTTAGTGTAGCTTTAGTCTTTAGTCTACTGTAGCTTTAGTCTTTAGTGTAGCTTTAGTCTTTGGTGTGGCTTTAGCCTTTAGTCTACTGTAGCTTTAGTCTTTAGTGTAGCTTTAGTCTTTAGTGTAGCTTTAGTCTTTGGTGTGGCTTTAGCCTTTAGTCTACTGTAGCTTTAGTCTTTAGTGTAGCTTTAGTCTTTAGTGTAGCTTTAGTCTAATGTAGCTTTAGTCTTTAGTGTAGCTTTAGTCTTTAGTGTAGCTTTAGTCTAATGTAGATTTAGTCTTTAGTGTAGCTTTAGTCTTTGGTGTAGCTTTAGTCTTTAGTGTAGCTTTAGTCTTTAGTGTAGCTTTAGTCTTTAGTGTAGCTTTAGTCTTTAGTGTGGCTTTAGTCTAATGTAGATTTAGTCTTTAGTGTAGCTTTAGTCTTTAGTGTAGCTTTAGTCTAATATAGCTTTAGTCTATAGTGTAGCTTTAGTCTTTAGTCTAATGTAGGTTTAGTCTTTATTGTAGTTTTAGTCTTTAGTATAGTTTTAGTCTATAGTGTAGCTTTAGGCTTTAGTCTAATGTAGGTTTAGTCTTTAGTGTAGCTTTAGTCTTTAGTCTACTGTAGGTTTAGTCTTTAGTGTAGCTTTAGGCTTTAGTCTAATGTAGGTTTAGTCTTTAGTGTAGCTTTAGGCTTTAGTCTAATGTAGGTTTAGTCTTTAGTGTAGCTTTAGGCTTTAGTCTAATGTAGGTTTAGTCTTTAGTGTAGCTTTAGGCTTTAGTCTAATGTAGGTTTAGTCTTTAGTGTAGCTTTAGGCTTTAGTCTACTGTAGCTTTAGCCAGCTTTTTGTTGATTCACATAGAATCAAGAAAAGGTGACATAAAGCCACCCTAGTTGTGTTTTCACAGAAGCAAAAGGGGCGTGTGTGTGTGTGTGTGTGTGTGTGTGTGTGTGTGTGTGTGTGTGTGTGTGTGTGTGTGTGTGTGTGTGTGTGTGTGTGTGTGTGTGTGTGAATCAATCTGCACTGTTAATCAACCACTCAAACCCGACCTGACCCAAAAACCGTCAACTCTACATTATAGCAGCACAACTGTCAGTAGAGAGAAGGACTGTAGCACCACCAAATGATTGTTTGAGAGAGGGAGAGAGAAAAGAGAGAGAGAGGAATTCTGTGACTACATCCACCAACGGTTTGGAGGCGCAGCAGATCTGTCCCCCAAACATGCTGTAAAGAGTCTACCAAAAGTTTAGGCCAACAGTGGACAAAAACTACAAGAAAAACATGAAATGAAATGGAATAGATTTTGTTTTGTGAAGGTTCATTTTGATTTCAGTTCAAACAAACTGCCCAAAGTCACTTCTGAGGACAAGGCACTAAAATTCAATAATGACTTGTGGGATTCTATTTTGGCATTTACGACTGGCCATTTAAGTAATAAAAAAATATAAATTGACATTCTCAGAATGGACTTCAGCCTTTCCTGTGATGACTTCCCTGTCTACATCTCCTTTTTTTAATAGAGGCAATGAGTCTGCAGTAACTCAGGCTCTGACAGCCATTGGAAGTTTGTCTTATCCTCAATTAACTTGCCGTGGATATGTACTCTGAAAGGTCAATGAGACCGAGTTCATCTCAGCCTAATAAACACGGACAAATGGTGCCATTCAATTTCCCTAAGGCTGGCATTTATGAGTGGCGCACAGATTGATGGTTGGAATAATTGAATCTCTGCCTACTGATCAGGGATGTGATAGACACCACCTGAATATAACAAATTTTCCTAAAGCATGCATTTCTCTTTGTTTGTTTTGTTGTTTTGTTCTCCTCATCATCACATCATTATTGTAACACTGTACGTGTATGTTTGTGTTCTGGTTGACTTCTATCTCTTGCCAAGCTGTGAAGTGTTTTGACAAGAGGATAAATCTGGCTTTATAGTCATAATTGTGTTGTTGACAACATCTCTTGTGTACTCCGCTCTGTTGTCCCCGTAGCAACAACAGCGCCAGTCACTTTACTTTGACCTTGATTGGTTAATTGATGGCTTAGAGACAAGAGCTTCCCCTCAGGTATTCCCCAAAGGTGTCCTCGAAGATGGCTGCTGAAGGTTGTGTGTGTGTGTTTGTGTGTGTGTGTGTGTGTGTGTGTGTGTGTGTGTGTGTGTGTGTGTGTGTGTGTGTGTGTGTGTGTGTGTGTGTGTGTGTGTGTGTGTGTGTGTGTGTGTGTGTGTGTGTGTGTGCGTGCGTGTGTGTGTGTTTTCGCAGGAGTTGGCAGTTTGCAGCAAAGCACCAGTGTTATTTATTTTCCCATAGTTGTTTTCTGCCTAGTCCCGCCCTAATGTGCTGTGATTGGCTAGTACTCATTACCTCGACGTGTCTTTGCAGTTGGATGCAAAGTGGACATTTTATAGAGTTTCCATGAGAATAATGTTGGGGACCAATTTGGCAGTCAATGTATGATTAAAGTATCCAATTTATTATCTGTGGAATAAAAGAGAGGGACGTCTTCTGTTTCATGTATTTCGACCATGACCCACAACATGATTGAGACATCACCAGTAGGTTCTGCTGACCAGTCTTTCTTACGACGTACAATGTTATTTCACTTTGCGGTCTGTGTTCATAGTTAAAAATATTTCACCTTTTCCTCGGACAGCTCCAGCCAGGGTGAGTTGGCAAAAAATAGTGTGTGTGTTTTAGAGTAAGAGCAAGTAGATAATCAAGGTAAACAGAAAAATATGTAGATGTGGAATCTAGATCAATAATACAAGTGCAACAGAACGTACTTGCCTTTTCTTCAGCTTCTAGACCATCAGCATTATAATAATCCAATATTGAAGAGATCGAAGGTCACAGCAGCAGCAGCTTGATAATATTTATGAACCCTACAGTGAGCAACCAGAGAGAATTTCTAAGAGATTCTCAAAAAAAACTCAGAAGAGAAGAAGCACAAGAACAAGAACAAGAACAAGAAGAGGACGAGAAGAAGAAAAAGAAGAGATCTTGCCGTATTGCTCAGCTCCATTATCCAGCATATTCTACGTCGTAACTGTACATAACGTCGAGTCTGCATGTACGGTACATCGCTCATCAAGTAAATATCAAAGGAACAAAGAGGCAGCAGGCTTGTTATGTCACTGCAGTGTGTGGCTGATGGAATTCCCTTACCCATGTGGGATGAGTTTTTAGACGATTAGAAGATTTAAACCTACCTCTGGTGCTAGAATCGTTATTATCAGAATAGTTTTGAACTGCTATTTACAGAGATCAGCTGTCACTTTTTATCATTAAGGAGATACAAAACACCCATGGGAAAATTACCACGTTTTTCTTGGATACTGGTTATTTCACCACTTACATTCAGTCAACGAGAGCACGATGGCTCTCTCTTGCAGACATTTTGAGCACTATATGCACACTTACATTTAGGGCTGTGGTCTAAAATTTATATCACGGTATAATTTGAAGCATAGACTGTAACAGGTTTATTTCACGGTTTATGTAGCATAAAGTACAAGTTTGAGGCTCTTGATTTTTACTTGAGTTTTTCCTTTTAATGCTACTTAAAATGCTTTTAATGCTTCTACTCCACTACAATTCAGTGGGAAATATTCTTTTTACTCCACTACATTTATCTGATAACTTAAGTTACTAGTTACTTCACCAATTAAGATGTTTGCTTCACACTGATATACACTCATTGCAGAGTAAACACACAGGCTTCACAGTGACAGTTATAAACAAATACTTCTCTGTCAATTTGCTGGGTCAACCTTTTGTTTTTTTCAAAGTAGAAAGAAACATTGTGATGGTGATTTAACCATGGATTTAACCAGACTTAAATGATTGCAAGAACAACAACAGATGTGGAAAGGAGCATTGAAGAAGCACAAGAAGTCCATATAGCGGGAGTGCGCGGAGCCTTGCCGCCACGCACCTACAGGGAGCATGTGAGCAGTCTCCCAGTGTGGAGGTATTTGACGCGCTGAGACAGTCACACTGAGATGCAAGAGAGGACAGCAGTCAACACTGGCCTCTACAACCATGACTTCATTTTCACATAGGCTTCTACTCCAAGAGCCAGTAAATATTTACTCTCCAGGAAAACGTTCAAATCAGACATTCTGTCCCTTAAGTGCCTTGGTGTTGAAGACAGTAATAAAAAGTAAATAAAAATAAAACAAATAAAAAGTGCCAAATCCATAATTGAACATTAGCGTTGTCCGATTAAACCATTTCAAGCACTTGCAGCCTCTCACACCCAAGCACTTACCAGGTGATGAGGGTGCAGTGTTTAGGGTGGACATTGGGATTGGGCCACAGACAACACCCATTTACACTTGGCCTTGTACAGAGTTTGTACATGTGACTTAAATAGGACAGATCTAAGGTTATTTCAGGAAACTTGGACGTTATTTCCAATTAAAAAATACTACAACAACATTATAGGTATAAACATGCATGCATATAGAGTTTTAAAGTCCTGGAAGACAACTTGGGAAGGGACATGAAGCGGTATTACAAGAGAGCCTCCGCTATTGAAGGGACTCTCTTGCGCCTCTCTCTCTTTCCTCTCACTGAGTTGTTGATTAGCCCCAGGGAACTCCGAGCTGTGTTCCTCTTCCCTCTACTTCTATCTCCCCTCAATGGTGATGAACAGCGTCGCTATCTGTGTGTGTGTGTGTGTGTGTGTGTGTGTGTGTGTGTGTGTCTCTGATGTGTGCATTTGTATCAGCGAGGAAACAGCACTCAACATCTAATAGAGTTTCTCTGTTTTGAGTGCATCGATCGTTTCACAGAGAGACAGATTATATATTTTTTACATTTGCGAGTCTGGGTACTTGTTTATGTGCGTTGTTGATCCCCAGTGGGCTGTCTCACAGTAGCCGGAGTGATTAATGAGCGGCAAAAGGGGCATTGACAGTCCAAACTCTTGCCTCAACCCTCTGATACCATAGGGGAACTGTGGATAATTCCTGCCACATCCTTGTTTAAGAGCCCCCCTGTGTGGTAAAGTAAAGTAAAAGAACAAGAATAACGCTCAATTTATGGACTCCTAAATGCCCAAAGATTAAAAATATAAAAAGTATACAAGTGAATAGAAATGACTTCATCCACTGTACAGTACTGTATAGATTTCAACGGAATTCAATTGCTAGGCAACCGCCTTGTGCCTTATTAACTTCCTGTCAGCGGCTGCCATTCACATACACTTCAACAAGTCACCTACCTATATATTTAGAGGCTCCTTGCAATTCAACAGGAAAGAAACTGGAACGCATTTAGAACATATATATTTACTGTGAAATGATTTATAAGCATCAGCTGATATAAACTGGCTCTGAGACAACAGTCTGATGCAGCTTATCAGGACCGAAGATTAAGTTTGTAATACCAAAATAGCGTGGTGAGATCCTCATACCAATCTCAGTATTTATGAGTTGGGTGTCATTTGACGTGCGTACCATCAGTGTTAGGCTCGTTACTCAAAAAATGTAATAAATTACTCAGTACTCCTTACTCATTTCAAAAACAATATTATTATTTGACTTATTACGCAATGAGAAAAGTAATTTGTTACACTGCTAGTTATATTACTTTCCGTTGTTCCTAACATGAATCCCAGAACCTGTCCTGTTAGTCATGAAAATGAACGGTTGTAGTCTATGAACAAGCTAAAGAGCTGTCTGTGTGCTGGGAGATTTGACTTAACTTGAGGGCTGAGGGCAAAAAGTTACCTGACTGAAGCTACTAACTGAGGTGACAGAAATATTTAAAAAGGCTGCACTGAAAGTAGCCTACATCTGCCTTTTGGAGGATGATGATATCATGATAAAAACATGATGAGATACGCAACAAACTGAACTGAACTGCCATCACCTGAATAAAGCAGACCAGATGTCAGCAGTCGTAGAGACAAAGTCCATACCTTTGAAAGCTCGCTTCAGCTCAGCTTCCATCAGAGTATATTCTTTGTCCAGATAGCTTGCAAATCATTTCTTTTTTACCTTCTGTCACAAGTAGTGGATATTTTCTCAAGGATCCGTCTGAGAGACGGGGAGTCAATTGTTGAGATGGGCAACATCTCACACACCACCTATCCAGCCACAGGCTTCATTAGTTGTTTGTTGCTTGTAACCTGCTGTGCACCAACACGATTAAAATCCAATTTTGGTTGTTTAGCTACTAAGGGGCTACAGCCTCAAACGTGTCCATCTTTCCACCTAGTCGCTGCAGGGTGACATGCACACGAAAATGAGCCCAGCAGGGATTAAAGAAAATAAAAGTGTGGCCGGGGATCGCATTGTTGAATTTAAATCAGTGACAAAAACTAACCTTGTAACGAGAGGTTTTACGGTGGGATAGCTGTAATATTATTACTGATTTTTTTTTATTAGATATTGGTTACACAACTCGTTGCTGGGAAAAGTAATATTATTGCAGTAACGTGTTACTGCCCAACTAAGCATACCACACGGTGCATGTGCCTCACATATACAGAAGAAGCAATCACAGTGGCCGAAATGTGCCAGTGTGCTAAATTTGCTCCTTTTCTGAGTGTGTAAACCTGTGATGATGGTGGTGTCTTACCCCTAGTTCTACAGCTGTGTGCTGGCTGCTCTGTGAGACACAATGACGGTGCTAACATGTCAACATTTAGTAGGTATAATTTTACCATGTTTGCCATTTTAGTGCAGCATGCTAACATATTAGCCTGCCACAAATTAACATGAAATACAAAGTTGAGCTGAGATTGATGGGAATGTCATTCGCTCTGCATGTATTTGCTCATAAACAAAATAACTGGACAAACTGAAATATGGACCTTAAAGACAATCGTCTAGGATGCTAAGCCCTAGATTTAAAATAGGAGAATGCCTAACATCCAGTGCTTGAGAAACACGGTTTAATCCATGTTCTTTAAAACTGCACATCCGTTGAGCCAGACTAAGGGAACCATGATGTTTTATAATAAGGTCCTTTATTTGCATGGTAAATAATGGCTCAAGCAGGTGTGCATACACATAGGCTGTAACAAAACAGAGCCATGCGCTCTCTCTCTCTCTCTCTCCAGTTACACATGCACATGCACATGCACACCCACGATCTAAGTCTCCAGGGTTCTGACTTAATGTGAAAGGCATTTGTTCACGCTTCACATACTGAGCAGACAGTTCATTTGGCCCCTGGTTATTCTGCGGTGGAAAATTGTTTGCACATGTGAGGAGAGCCTTTCTGGTCATTTATCTTGTCTGTCCTTGTTCATCCTGCTTAAAGAGACACTCCAAAACCCAGACTGTAAATCATCAGGCTTGTTTGCTTGGTTCTCCTCTGTGTCTTTTAAATCTGAATCCAACGCTGTCTCGAAATAACAAAGTACAGTATTACTACAGCAGGCTTGCCATTAAGCATGGCCATCAGGATACATCTAAGATCAGTTAAGTGTCTTTTTGCAACATCAGATGGCTTTTGGCTTCCTCGCATGGATGAATAATGCCTTCAATTTATAATGTGATTTTGAAGGTTTGAAAAATATATCGCTGTGATGTTATGTCAAACTCATGTTGGCCTTTAGGAAAAATGCATATTTTCCAGTTAAAGGAATACCAGGTGCCTTAACCAAACAGATTATTTACATAAAATGAGAATGTGTCTGACAGAGAGAATCTCCTGTTGTGTGCTACATGTGAAAGGTAGGACAAGGCCCTGATTTGTCATATGAGTTCATATGGGCAAATGGCTTTAAGACTATTCTTTTGACAATTTCATAGTGTTTGTTGCTTTGATCGATCCAATAGTTGCCTTCGTAGTCGTCTAAGTGTTTAGTGATGCCAGGTGGTTGTGGACTCCTCATGAATCTTCAAAGAAATCTATACATTATGGGTTTTTTTCTCACTGTGGGATCCGTAATTCAAATAAACAGTTTAGTTTACTTCCATTATCTTGTCTTTAAGTTAGACACAACTTGCATTAGGGGTGGTGGCACACTGACCATATTTCTTACTGTAAGAATTTAGACACTCAAATACTGGCATATTGTTAATAATAAAAAATAGAAAAAATCCGTAATACTACATCAGAAGATTCTGATTTAATAATAAGTTAATAGTAATTCTTGATCTGCAGCTTGCACTCATTTACAGGGCAGGCACAATGGACTGACTAAAAGTCACCAGACCGTGACGCCCATTGGTCCTGACCAAGTGTCTTCATGTGAGTTGGTGATCAGAATGGGTTGAATGCACACGTGAGGGCACATTAAAGTGTGGCTCGAGCATATGCTTTAATTCTGTATCCTCTAGAATGTGCCGTACATACACACTCCACGGCAGGGTCTGAATATGACTTAACGCTGTGGGACTCGCCTGGTGACGCTGTTGTAAATACATTTGTAGTTTGAAGTGTATCACTACTGGATGTGCATCGAGACATAATCTTTCTAGAGAGAATCACAGTGCATCTAAGAATTTTTTTATTCCCCCACCCCTAATGCCAGGTGGATGCTGGCTCCTCCGGCAGCCAAATAAAGTTTGTCTTTCAGTTTGTTCCGAGGCTGCTGGCAGCGGGATTACTGTGTGTGTGTACCTGCAGTGCTGTGTGTGTATGAGGAAGGTGTGCGTGTGCGTAACTAACAAGCTACCTGCTTTTTTTCTCTGCTTCCAAACTTGTCCTCTTTGCTTGGAAAGGTGGAAACTCTTAAAGGCATAATGCTACTGCCAAACCACTATCAGGATAGCAGAAACTGCACATGATCCGCCACAGATTGAAAACTCACCCATTCAGACTGCACCTTGGCCCATAAAAAGATGGAAAAACAAACCCTTTCTCTATCTCTTGTTTCTAAAATGTAGCACTTGAATCAGTGTTGCTTATCTGATGAATTGTATGTACTTGGGCATGTTTCTTGCAATTTTTGGGTGGTATCTTGATAAGTAGCTTTGGATAAAAGCTAACTGAATGTAATGTATGATGGAACTGGGGGGTACTGGTTGCCAAGTGACAGCCAAAACAACTAGTTGGCAGACTGTGGCACACAAGAAAGCCCCTCATCTGCTTGAACATCTTCCCAGACATTCTCTGAAATGTCTTTCTTTTGTTACGGTGTTAAAAATGTACACAGCATGTGTTCATTGTTTTTCCATTTTTTGTCCTTGTAAACAGAGGGCTAGGTGACAATCGTGGCCGGAGGCATTACGTTTTCAGGTTGTCCGACTTTCTGTCCGTCCCATTCTTGTGAACGCGATATCTCACGAACCCCTGGAGGGATTGTCATTTGGCACACACGTCCAATTGGACTCAATGATGAGGAGGTCAAAGGTCACTGTGGTTTCACAAAACACATTTTGTCCATAACTCAATAACTCCTACACTATATAACATTTCACACAAATGTATACTAGGGTTAAAATGATGAAGTGATGACATTTTATATCCAAAAGGTCGACGGTCAGCTGTGACAACATGATGTTTATGTCCATTAATCAATGCTATAACTCAGGAACAGAAGGGGAGACATTGTGTCAGATACTGAATTGGTGACATTAATCTTAAACTGTGCTTAATGTTTAGATCTTCTGTGCTGCCCGGTTGAAGATGTGTGTGAAGCATCCATGCTTCACCAAAAATACACTTAATACATTGGATTAAATTCCTTCAGTCTTCACTACATAAATTACTGGACTGTTTGGATGCAAACTGCAACTTGACTGGTTGGTGGAGGCAAACAACCACAAGGCGGTAATTCTAGTTCTAACCCTTTTACCTTGTTGTTTTGTGCTCTCCTCATCGTCTTCTGCAGTATGGCTTCCAGGGTTGAAGGTTCCTGCTCATGTTGCCCTGGCAACCCACACTGGAATCCTGTTGGGGTCTTCCAGTGGTTTGGTTCCTGATCTGAATTCAGAGTGGCCACTCGCCACGCCTCACACTTCTCCCAGGCCCTGCATATTTCATGTATAGCTGTGGCATTGATAAATGCCAGTCATATTGAGGTTAAAAAAATCAGGTTGAAATCCTTGTATCTCCATAAATCAAGGAAACTCACCTTGTTTTTGGGCTGACCATGCTATAGTTTATTGCCCTCTTAATGATGCTCTTACCCACCCATTAGTCTGCCTACCATCCGTCCCACTAAGAGCAAGATATCTGACAAATACTGAACAGATTGCCTCTAAATTCAGAATGTGGGTTCATGATACCCAGATTAGGATTTCCTAAAAAAAATCTGGTGACCCACTGATCTGTTGATTGTTTGTTCTGTTCATCTCTGTCATCTTTTTTGGTGTGAACTTCTTGTCATAGTTTTGGGGTCACCTCTAACTCAACTGGTATGTCTCCCTGCTTTTACGACTATCTACCATAATCCAATAAAAGCCAAAGAAATATTTTAAGAAAACAAAGATTAATCCAAAATGTTCTTTAACTAGAGATAAAACAGTAAATTACTGAGATAGTTTTCAAATGACTGTAATGATAAAGGCATATACTGACAGTTTCACTGGAACTGCATTGCAAGGCAACATATTGGGTCCATGTTTACTTCTAGTCAGCTGATGTCATTCTCAGCTGAGTGCAGTGATTTCAGAGCAGGTTTATTTCAAAACTATGAAATGATCTACACAGGTTTGCACTATTTGGCTCCGGAAAAAGCATTTGTTTGTGTTATATGTTTGTGTGAGGGGGTGGTGTGAGATGTGTGTGTGTGTGCCTGCAGCTACTATAGGAGCAGTGGGAAAAGCAGATCTGCCTATAGAGCCCTTCTGTGAGTGGTAAAATGTGGCCCAGCAGGGTTTCTCCAGTATTTCACAGTTAGAGATTGGATCTTCATCCCTCGGTGCTAAGCCGCCCTCACTTTCTATCAAAACCTCCCATCTGAACCCCACCCCTCTCACCAGGGATCAGAGTATTTTCAGTTTCCATCCTAAGCCAATTGCACAACAACAGCATGGAGCCTTCCACACAAGTTAGGCGTCACAACAGAAACATGGATACAGATAGAAAACAGGTTGTCTGTGTCCTTAGTTATGATTGGGTGAGGCAAATACAAAAATACACAGTAAGCACAAAGGGTGGTTGCATAACAGTTTCTTTATACATTTAGAATATCATATCATAACATACTCACAGATGTGCCTTTTTGTTCTAAATTCAGCATTTAGGACTTGCTGGTTTCTAGTTGTGTGCCATTTGGGTGTTCTCTATGGTTTGGACATGGGGGTCATCTATATCAGGGGTACCCAAGGGATACTCACAGATGTGCCTTTTTGTTCTAAATTCAGCATTTAGGACTTGCTGGTTTCTAGTTGTGTGCCATTTGGGTGTTCTCTATGGTTTGGACATGGGGGTCATCTATATCAGGGGTACCCAATCCTGCTCCTGGAAGGCCACTGTCCTGCATGTTTTAGGTTTCTCCCTGCTCTAACACACCTGATTCTAATAATGTGCTTGTTATCAAGCAACTGAAACTTGTTAGAATCAGGTGGAACAGGGACAAACCTAAAACATGAGAGCAGTGGACCTCGGGAGCAGGACTGGGCACCCCTCATCTATATTGAGTAGTATTTTGATTAGAGTGCACATTCCTCTATGATTTCACATTTAAGGATGGAATTGATGCATATTTGATGTGTTCTGAATGCATCACACATTTGCTTATTTACATTACAAAATAATTCTGTGTTTACTGGTTTTGGTTTTACAGTGTATGGGAAGGGTAATTTTGTAATCACCCATATAAATTGTGCATTGAATCATCGTGTGTATTTAATTATTCCATCATTCCGTTTTGTATTCTTATGCAAAGTAATCGTTAACTGACCTTATGAAATAAATGTAGTGGAGTACAAGTATGAAGTAGCAGAAAATGGAAAAACTCCAGTTCAAGTACCTCAAAACTGTACTTACTTGAGTAAATGTACTTAGTCACTTTCCACCACTGGTTATTAACAACTTTTTTGTTCAGTCACTAGCTGTTGTAAAACAGTAGTGTTGTAATGTCATCACAGTGTGATTATGATGGCCTGTTGCATACCATTACATACAGACCCAGAAGCAGCACACAGCACCTAGGAGTTAGTTGACAATTTCCTTTAATATGCACCACAGACAAAGGCACAGGCAGGAAACAATAGTGAAAAAACTAGCACAGGCCAAAACTCAAGGCTAGTTGTTGACAGGCGATGAAGGAGAATCAGAGTCGGCAACAGGAAATCATGGCGTGGTAGAGTCTGAGGAGCGGGAAACCAGGGTGAATGGAAAAGTACTGACTGAGGGTAGAATGAATGATGAGGCAGAAAAGTGGGTGACCAGCCATGCAGAACCGTGACAACTTTGGTAAGAGAACCCTGTTTTTGTTTCGTTTTTTAACTGTAGTTATCTTATGTTCCCCTTTGGCTTAAGTTTATCTTGGAGTCTGTCTTGACACAAAGTCAGCACTGTCTCCAGCTCAAAGGCAACTCCGCTTCCCAAGTTCTACCGTGAATGACATGCTTGGCTGTCAACCCCACACACACCTACACACACCTGCAAAGACGAGGCGACTTGATTAAGTAAAATGGGAATTAGCATGTGTTGATGGACGTGAAGCTTGCCAGTAATAATAGTTTTAAAAAGCACTCATTTGTGACTCATGTTGATGGCAATTAGAGCATCGGAGAATCAGGAGAGGGGTGGCAGCGGTGGTGAGTGTGTGGGAGAAAAGGAAGAAAAAACAATCACTCTACACTGAGGCTCCTTTCATCTCAATTCTGCATGTTTTTTTTTTAACAACGTCCTGTCAAAAACAGCAGTTGTTTTACACGGAGAAAAACGAGGGTGTGCGCTGTGATCTGACGCTGGCAACAGTGTAGCGTACTCTGCCAGGCTCTCATACAGTTTTCTACCTCCATTTCTTTCCCTCTTAGTCCCTCTCTGTGTCTCTTGCCCTCTCCATGTGGTTTACTTTTGCCTGATTGAAAGGAGACGTGTGCCTTTGAGCGAGGATAAAGATGCAAAGCAGCGACAAATTGAATTATTGTTTTGAGTGCTGCTTGTCACAACAGTGGCATCAGGTGATTTCAGTCTTCGGTCGAGTAAAGGGAGAGACGGAGTGGCTTACAAAGATGAAGGCACAGACAGTCACTGGGACACTAAAAATAGACTCAAAAGCAAACTAAAGGGGGGAATATGTGCATAATAATATGCAAGTTAGTAACTAGAAACGAGAGCTTCTCAGGCGTGGATTTATGCACTGGCATTCTTTTAAATACTGTAAGTCTCTTAAGAAAGAAAATGTTCATCAGGAAGAAGAAATTAGATTAAATTGGCAAAACTTTCTTTAGGAGAAATCCTGGAGAAACGCTAACAGCCCCGAAGGGCTAACAGTGATTAGCTCTGGGCGGTGCGGTGAATGCATTAAAATAGCTTTTTTTAACCACTAATATTGAACAAAATAGCAGCAAACCATGATAAGGGTCCCTACACCTAAAACAAAGCACAAACAACCTAGTTAGCGATCCCAGAGTTTGTTAAAAAAAAGTCTGTGCCTTACCAGTAGGTCCATGTTGACGGGTAGTCCGTACAACTCGATTATCGAATGCAATGCAAAAGGGAGGAGCCCACTGATGATTTGTTCCAGAAAAACACGTAGACTTTGTGGTCTGTGGTAGTTTGGTGAAATATAAGTTAATAATAAATGGTAAAAGTTTTGAAATAGCTGGTAAAAACTCTCTCTACAGCACCAAAATGTCACGTGAGATCTCAGGGGGTGGGGGACATCTATTGCCGGAAGGGGCTACAGGTAGAGTTAGGTCATTATAGGTCAGTGGGTCGCGTTAGTGCCCAAGCATTACTAGACAGCAAGATTAAACACTCACACATAGGAACCGAAATGGCTGAGTCTACAGATTTCAATCAGACCGGTAATTGACTTGTATGGACCTGTCAACATGGACCTGCAGGCCCCTTGGGGCTGTTAGTGTTTCTCCAGGATTTCTCCATACAAGGTTGATCAGTGACCAAAACTGTCTCCATGGCTTATTTGATCTATTTTCATGCTGAAAAAGACCATGGGTTCCATTTTCGCTGGACGTACAATTTAAATGTAGTTTCACACACACACACACACTCACACTTAAAAATAAATTAGATTAATTAAATAAAATTCCATAAATATTAATTCCAATTTTTAGATATTATAACTGAAATGAATGAGTCTTTTTTGTTTACTTCATGACTTTTATTTGCTACCTCAAAACTGTCCAGTGATTGTTGAAAGTACCAGACGGAACAATAGAATAAGCGAATCACGTTCTACTGTATAGTCTCCCTCCTGTCCCACCTCATTGTTCTCAAGTGCTGTAGTTGATGGGCAAACTTCAACTAAGTAATTCTAGCAAAGCATCCCCGCCCGCGACAGCTCTGCTCTGGGAAAAAAAAGACTTTTGATTCCTAAATCTCCTCTGTGGCAGAGCCGACCTCTTTGTTATTGCAATTGGAGCTCTTTTTGTTTTCTTTTTTCCTCTGACCGATAAAGAAAGAGAGGTATAGAGAGAAAGAGGGAGAGAGAGGTGGAGGAATGAAGGAGCGCCCAAGCCATGTAACCATGTAAACACAGTGGCAGTGCATCGCTCAGATAATGACATTCGCCTCTCTGCTTCCATCAAAAGCCCCTCAGCACCTGAGGAGGACAAACAAACCCCCTTCTCGATGCTTTCTTTCAAGCACATACATAAACACACACTTTCATTATCCCTATATTTGCCTGTTTCTTCCTTCCCTCCCCTCCTTCCTTTCCCCTTCGCCCCTGTGTGAATTTAGACAGGCAGTTTATATGCAAATATGTCATTTGGAAGACCCTTCTGCCCAAAACACACACATACACACATGCACACACACTCACATACACACACACATACGCACACACACACACACACACACACACACACACACACACACACACACACACACACATACACCCTGCAGAGGTTCAGAGCGAGCGTACTGAGGTGAACAGCACTCCAGTAGGGCATTAGGGGCCGGCAGAGTAAAGCTTGTTTGCCCTTTTTTAATTTATTGTGTGTATTCAACAACAGGCCCAACTGGTTCTCTCCTCTCTTTCTGTGGTTAATCTCCTTTTTCACGATCATCGTTTTCTTTCAATTTGCCTCTGAAAAACAGCTTAGCCTCAAACACTGGCTGATTTCCGGAGTGTGGTGTGTCTTTTCTTTCTCTGGGAGCCTTTTGAAAAGTAGCTTTTGCAAAGTCCTTGTTGTTTTGTGCCATGATTGTAGCTCATTGTTGGACATGCCTTTGTTTATGTATGTCAAGGTCTTTGTCTTCTAATGCATTAGCTCTACAGTACTGTATGACTCATCAATCCAGTCAAGGCTAAATATCATATAAATGTCAGGATGAGAGCACACAAGCAGTGTTCATGGATCTGGTAGAATTAAAGACTGCAGAAATAAAGTATTAAGAAACATTTTACTTTCAGGTAACATACAGGTCGTTCTCAAATTACAGCTAAACAGTACACTAAAATGTTTCTCTGAAAACATCTTTAGGCTAGACATAGGCAATACAGTAGCAGAATCTTGATTCATATTCGCTCAGCATGGTCTAGTTTGACGATTTGATCTGAGTTTTGTGAGCCTGGTAAGATGCACTGGATGGAGAACACCAGTTGCGTTAGATGCTCCCCCGTCAGTCATTGTCTTAAACCCACCCACATAAGAGAAATGTTTGTCATTGGCTTCCCCAAGATTTGTGCTATTTCCAGGCTAGAAACAACACACTTTATGCCTCTACTTGCACGTTTGTGTTGCTGTGTCACTGCGTCTGCCCCTGTCCCATTGCAGTGGTCCGTGGAAAGAGGACATTCTTTTCTATAGTGTTGCAGCATTGCTAAACCCATTACTCCAGCTTCCTCCCCTGCAAAACCTCATCCCTCTTACAGCCCCTTTCTCTACCCATTCCTCCTTCTCCAATAGCCTACTCATTAGCCAGTGAAAGACACTCAGTCAGTCACTGACCATTCAGAAGCAATAGAACACAATAGTCGGTTTAAATTAAAAGTACTCTTTGAGGCTATTTTTGATCGAGTGTGTTTGCGTACTTCATTTCTGCATTAGTGTGGTTGCTCTGATAAAGGTAAAGAGAACGTTTCCCCCCCTTTCTTTCTGACTCTTTCCCTAATAAATCATTTTACAGGAACTGGCCTCCAAAGTGGCTGCCAGTTGCCAAGAATCTGCCCTTTTTTCCCAGTCAGCTGCTGACACCGACCCAACGCTCAGCATGTTTTGACACACTGGGTGGGAAGTATGTGTGCTGTAGAAAAGGGGTGTTATGGTTCTGGCTTGTGTCTTTCTCCACATCCGTCACAATCGCTGCCAATGACCTCATTCTCATCAGAACCGCTTCAGCTAAAAAGAGCTGGGCTGCGGCTCATCAGCAATGAGCACTGGTCCTGAATGGACAACACTCTCTGCATTTTTAAATTGGGTTGAAGGCACGAAGCGTGCAAAAAGTCTGCTTGTGTGTAAACATGGTGAATAATTATCCAAGCGGGTATGCATCTTAGTGTGAGCTACAGGAGTCTCTCTCAAAAGGTCTCAAATTAATTAAACTGAGCAGTGGACGGTCTCAAATTTGAGAAGTGGTGCACCTTGGAGACATGCAGCAATGTGGAATGTTAACGCAGATTTCCATTCTCATTCTAATTAATAAGTTGTAGCTCAAGGCTGCCAGCAGGGATGTAGAGTCAAGGTTTGCAGACAAACAACTTAAAAGACGGATAAGTCTGTTGACTGCTGTGCTTTCGGTTTTGCCTTTCAGACATTTTATTCATTTAGAAAACGGTCTTATACCAGAGTGGTATCGAAAATCAAACCTGCTACCAAGACCAGAGGCTTGAGTTGAGTTGAGGTGTTGTCCCTGTTGTTTCAGCTGCTCTTTAAGCCTTTTTGGAATTACTATATTAGAGTTTGTGTGTTTCTGACTAGGAATAAAAAAAGAAAATCATCAGGCCTTCTTCACGGTAGAGAGGTGATAAAATATGGATGAAAATGAAGAATGATGAAAAGGTTCCCCTCATGAAAATCTCTCACCCGGAGTGGGGATTATCTCGCAGAAATATCTCAATTTTCAAGGCTCCTCAGTTTCAGTTTTTTGTCTATTTTTTATTTTGCGGGAAATCTCCACATTTCACAACAACCTTACCTGGAGCTGAACTCCCACCGTGCACTTCTTCCTCCTGACCTGTCAACCTGCCATATGCCAAGTCTGCATTGTAAAACACAGCAGCATCATGTACGTATTGAGGCCATCACCGTTGGGAAGAGTTAAAACGCAGGGAGGGGGGAAATGAGCAAAGGACCATGGGGAATTTCGGAGGGAACAATCTCATAATGTGAGCGACGCTTGCTGCGTGAAATGCCGATTGCCTTCAATTAGCCCATTGGCACCTGAACAACATCTGAGTCCCAATGGTGCCACCTCCATTACTGTGATGATTCCTCATCTCTCTGGCAGACAGATTATCTCAAGATAGATACGGGGACGGGACACATGATGTTAATGATGCGGAAAGGGGGTGAACACCTGCATCAAATCGGTACTACTCTATGCATGACAGCGGGGGTTAACAAAAAACATCTGTATTATAGGACAGGAATGGAAAGTGGAATAGAGAGGGGAAAGGGTAGTCTCCCTGTTGTCACCAGAAATAGCTAAGTGGCAAAGTTGAACAATAGCATTGATATGCAGATGAATTTCCCTCACGTCACAGGGAAGGGCAGAACAAATAAGTCTGTTACGCTCCACTGTGGACTGGAAATACTCACACATTAACAATTTTTCCCACCACTGCCCCGCCTCACATTCCTACATTTTGCTCTGCTCAGACCCCATTGTAAAAGACGTCCTCTGCTTGCTTTTTCAATTTGAGACACAATTCATGAGGCGAGATAGAGCCCTGTGTCAGGGTACAAATCATCCCAGTGTGTTGGAGAAATTGAATTTCCCATGAATGTGTGATTGGCTGTGATGCGGTCTCCAGCATGCGCAGCGGCTAATCCTCCAAGGTGGCGTTGGTGGTTGGGGGAGGGTGAGCACAAACCAGTGATGCTGGGTCGAGACAGCTGCAAAGGCAAGCATGCACACGCACACACACACACACACACACACACACAGACACACACACACACAAAGGCACGCAGGAAGACACACCTATGTGATGACACGCTTATGAGAAACAGAACCCCTGAGAGTCACAATCACACGCTCGCAGGTCGCCGGCAGCTGTTTGTGTGTGACTACATGTCGCCGGGATTACAACCTGCTGTGCGTGTGTGTGTTATGTTTATGACTATTCCTGTCTGTTTTTATGCCTCCCCACATTCTATTCTCTGTACTTCTCTCTCCCCTGTCAAACCACTTGTGGACCTCTGGTGCAACACCACAAAACTTCAGTGTGACACCTGTCATCAGCCCTCATGCTAACAGCCTCTTGAATTCAGCCTCTTCTGTCTTTCACACAAAGGAAGCTATCATTTCCTTTGTCATCCATGCCCCACTGCAGTGAGATGATATAATATTCACATGTATTTCAGGAAACCATAATGAGCGTGTATACAGGCGAGCTAATGGTTATAGGGTTGTTTCCCATGCCAAACAACGGCTGGTGGATGAGTCACTTGTACACGAATGCATATGATTGAACACACACCTACATTAGCAAACACAAAAACAATGAACCCACGCACACAACAGTTTTTTTTAGCTTGGAATTCCACATGTACAGGGCTGCCAACTCTCACGCATTGAAAAACAAACTTTTAATTGATCATTTTTAGTACATATATGGTCAAAACGTTTGACTGGTACTGTATATATATATATATATTTATATATATATATACCAGTCAAACTTTTTGACCCGCTTTCTTATTCACTTGAATGGAAAAGCATGCCGCCCATACTTACAGTATGACTGTGCTTGGTGCTCACCGGGTAGAGCGTGTACCCCGTGTAAGCATTTGATTATCTACTGTGGTCTACGGTGTTGATTAATATGGGGTTTGTGAGTCACTCTTGGTCTGGCCCCTCCCCTGTTCTTGAGAAAGGACCTATAAAAAGATCCATGACATCTTCTAAAACAGCAGAATTGCCCGCAACTGTGTATTTATAATGATGAATCCCATTGTCCTCATAAATTCAAAGCGTGTCAGTTGATTCTAATTAGCATAGGTAAGTACCCGCCAATACATATGAAAGAGCATACAGAATTCAAAAAGAAAAGTTGAAAGAATCAAGTCAACAATGTCCAAACAATAGATGATCCGACAGAGTTTAATGATTGGATGTAGCTGGTAGCCAAGGTGGTTCTCAAAACCATTAATACACACCACCAATGCCACTGTGCAGCAGATGCAGTAGTTTGCTTTCTGAAAAAGGATCTTTAGTGTTTTGTCCTTGATGCAGGTGCTTTGATACATCCATCCAGTTTAGTTACACAATGCTTTTTAAAATATTGGTATCTCTTGTCTGATCTTCCAGCTTAGCAAATAGTTTGAGGTGTCTTCCTTTCGGGTTAAAGCAGATGTCCAGTCTTTGCCAGATTTGATGTTAGCTGCAGGTATCTCTACTTCAACATTACCCTTAGTAGCTTAAAATGTCAATCATCAAGCTTGAGGAGTAAACTGACCGTTTGCCTGTGCCACAGTTGTCTACCAAGTGTCATGTGAAGTGAATCTCTGCCAGGGTAAAACTCAATATATTTCCACAGGGAGGCCAGTTAAAGACGCTTGAGAAATGTCAGTGTTTGTGTGTTCACTGCTCAGGGGTAATTGGGCTTGATTGGCCGAGTGGCTGAGTGGATGATCAGAGGAAACTATTCAGAGTCTGTGAACTCAGCATTTGGGTGAAGCCACCAATAACCAGTACTACACTGAAAATGAACTTGCTTTGGCAAAACCCACATAATATCCTATCATTATCGTCCCACAAGCATTTAAAAAAATTTGGACATTCTGTATTATTTTGGATTTTTGCAAAAACTGCCCAGTGCTTATGTGACTTCCAAAAAGATGCAAATTAACATTTCCATCAGCACTTTTCATTAAAGAATTCTCACTTCCCTCCACCTATCTCAATCTTTTTCCTGTAGAGGGCTTTGTCCCTTGTACCCAAATGGACAATGATATGTAACCTAGCACGTCTGGGAGAACAGAGGCAAAGACAAAAACAGAGAGAGGCAGACAGGGATACCGTGGATGAGGAAGTAAGACACCCATTGGAGATTTCGGCGATGCCTAAAAACAGAAGAAGAGGGGGTGGTAATCTGATAATGGTCCCTGGGAAGAATGACTCTTCCTGGACTGCATTGTGGCTTCACACACAGCCATCTATCAGGTCTCGACTCTCCTGTAATTACATATTCTTCATGTGGATACATTTCACACAAGGGCCGGTCAGCACATTGTGACATGAGGTGATTGGAAACGAAGAATCATAAGCGGGGTTTTTTTTTTGAGATATGGGAGAGAGGAATGAAAGGGAGGGAGGATAGAGAGATAGACAGTGAGGCAGTTACTGTAGTTAACCAAGCTTTTGTGTCCGCACCAAGATAAGACAGGACAGGATTTCAGAGGCTGCTTTCAGTTGCCTTTTCCTTTTTGTTGTCAAGCTGGAAACATTTAGTTTCTCATGTGTCCTTCAATTTGCCAATCAGTCAGTCAATGTACTGGCTGCATAGAGCTGTTAGGTAGCTAATGACTTACTGACGGTATGTGTGAGCCTGTGGCCAAGTTTCAAATCGTATACTTTTCCTGTTCACTTTTAGGGCGTACTGCAGCAGCCCATATACATGCTGTTGCATCCAGTATGCCTACAATTAAAACAAACTGCTTCTTCATAATATTGCAGCTTGAACTTTGACTCTCTTGCTTATATGTCTGTGCAAAGGATTGTGGGTCAAAATAACTAGAAAAGCATACTGGCTTACATGATGCAAAATGTAACCGGGTGTAGTAGGACCTCCTGGTATTTTTTGTATACTGCATGTGATATACAGTACTATGTCTTGGGACATGCTAAAATTATTTTCTGGGGTACTAATCGTATGGTAGAATAGTATGGATGGTAGTATGCATTTGTTTTTTCTGATGCTACATTCACAAACTCTTCCGATTCCGAGTCACATTTCCCGAGTTTGAAAGTTTGAAGGGTTTGGTGTGTTCATGAGCTTTTAGGTTGTAGTGTAGAAACAACATGGACATAACAAAGAAGATGTATTGTATTATATTGTTCAGAGTATTTGGACACCACACTTCACACCACACATCCCTGTTTCCAGCAGCATGACTCACCTGATGGAGACTGTTTGGATAAAGCAGGCCATTAGCCCCCTATTTCTTCCCTTCAGCTATCTTCACTATCTACTCCTACTATTTTGCAAGAGCACTGTAGAAAGACGATTGTATTTGGTTTAAAGTAATACAAATAAAGCAGAAAAAAATTCCCCAGAATGTTAACTGGTGCAGCCAGACTTTTCCCCAGTGCTCACATAGCACTGTGACGCTAGATCTGGCAATGCGAGACTGCCACCAAGGTAAAGGTTAAAACATTGTGCTAGTCTAAAGACGCACAAAACGTCACCTTGGTCGTATTTCAATGAATATGTGCTTCACTGGAGCATTATCTAGTGTGAAGACTCTATATTTGTCTTATACATGTGCTCTGTCCTGCAACTAGTATTTATAATCTGGATGTGTATGCTTTTGCAGACTTTTTCACATAAGCTATGTGTCCCATGTGCCCTCTCAGGCCAAGCTGAACTCCAGGTTCAAAGTGCTCAGTTGCTGTGACCCTCATCTGCTCTGGCCTACTCTGTTCTGCTTGTGCCATGTGCCTTCCATGTGAACCCTTTCAATCCAACAGGGCTGGTCCAATATACAGCCATAGCCTTTTCCCAGCATTGAGCTGTTGTGTAGAGCTTTGTGTGCTGACCCTTAAATGGGTGCACATCCTGGAGAAGACTGAATCCCCTTTGTGAACTTGTCTACAAGGGTCAGAATCAGCCTGACATGCTACAAAACCAAACACAGAAAAGCCAGATTGTTGTATATGGGACCGGTCACCTCTGGGGGGGGGGGGGGGGGGGGTCCTGGAAGAGGAAGTGGGGAAATGGTGGTGGAATAGCTGTAATACCACGAGCCTTCTGGTAATATGTGTTTTCAAATAAAGAAAAAATCACGATCATTAATGTGATGAAGTTGACAAACTTTGAATGAAGTACTTGTGTTTTGAAATGGCAAAGACAGGCTTTGTGTCTCCTCCCTGCAACTGTCAACATGCACATTCAGCAGGCTGAGGAGGTAGAGCTGGTTGTCGTATTGAGTATCAGCTGTCGGATCCTCCTGCTCTGCATGTTGAAGTGTTTTTTAGCAATGTGCTGAAGCTCAAATTGCTCCCATCGGTGTGTGAATGATTACATTAGAATATCCTGATGAGCAGATTAACACCTTGCATGGCAGCCTTTTGTGAATGTGGCATGTAATGTAATGCACTTTGAGTGAAAGGCGCTATGTGAAGTCGTTTTACCATTTGTTTTGTTCTGAAACGAAAAATATATTTTAGGGAGAGACATAATAATCACGTGTCTCCAAAGTAGCTGAGCAGCTGTGGAGGTTCAACTGATGTGGTGTCAAAGGCTTTGTGAGTCATGCTGCGGCAGGAGAAGCAGATCGTTTTCTCACATGGAAATCGGTCCCCACATCATCCAGGTGTGTTGGTTGAATCATCTCGGCTAAAAAAAAAAGATATATAAATAATAATAAAAAACTTCTCTTTGAAGACCTCTTAGAGAAAAGTATTATGTTGAATCCATTTCCATGCAACTTTCTATAGCCGCTCGTGCAATTTGGAGATTTTTGCACAGGTTTCCTTGTCCTTCAGACTCTGTAGACCTGACAACATGCACTTTTCGGCGTTAATAGACACACAGTCACTGTTGCTCACACCACTGTTTTGGACCTTTCTTGCTGCGATTTGATATCAAAGCTGATCTGTAGTCCTCAGTGATTCATGGTCTGTTGGTGTGCAGCTTTGTGTGAAGGAGACAGGAAGTAAAAGGGTCGGTCTTGACCTTTGGCAGAGACTGGGCCAGCTCTTTCACAATGCCTTGGCAACTTAACACTGTCTGTGACATTTACTGTCTGTGGGGGAGTGCGGCCGCAGTATTGCAATGAATGGAAATGAACATGATGGTGGAGTAGGTTTGTTATATTTCACATACAGTGTAACCTTTTTGTCTGTTGGAGTGTCAGTAAAAGCTTTCAGACTGTTGATCCATTTACTGGGTAAGTGACACTGGCCCTCTGAACCCCTCACACGATTAGAATCAAGAGTTCTCAAAGGCAAGACATTTATTTCAAATCTCTCTCACACACACAGACACACACGCATATAACGCAGAGTCAGGCCTCAAGCTGAGAGCAGGGGGCTTGGTGAGCGAGAACTGAGCGACTGAGTGATTTTCATGCAAACTGAGTCAGTGGAGACGAGGACTTGTGACTCTTGAGTCAGTTATAAGA
Source organism: Echiichthys vipera (assembly GCF_963691815.1). Taxonomy (NCBI): domain Eukaryota; kingdom Metazoa; phylum Chordata; class Actinopteri; order Perciformes; family Trachinidae; genus Echiichthys; species Echiichthys vipera. The sequence goes on along the minus strand of NC_139847.1, from coordinate 15,503,833 downwards.
GCTATTTGTTTTAAACAAGTCACTCAGTCCCAGCTTTTATCAAAAAAGAACGAGTTTAGGGTGTTCTGGTTACAAGATCAATTCTGAGAAATCTTTGATGTTACCACTTTTTTTAATTTAAGAAGCTCTGATTTATTGGGGTGTTTTTCCTTGTCGCCTGAAGGGTTGAGGTATCTAGGCTTTTTGTTTCTTCTAAGTTTTAATGATATAATAAAAATGAATTTAGATCCGGTGGTGAAGGAAATTAGAGGGATGTTCAAAGATGGGGCCCTTTATCGATACTATTACTTGGACGCCTTGCCATTATAAAGATGAATGTTTTATTAAGGCTATTATATCCATTGCAGATGTTGCCTAATTATGTTCCAGCTACATTCTTTAAATCACAACATAGTATGATTTGTAGAAGGGCTCTTCAAAGATGGGGCCCTTTATCAATACCATTACTTGGACAGGTTGCCATTATAAAGATGAATGTTTTACCAAGGCTATTATATTATATTATTATATCCAATGCAGGTGTTTACTAATTATGCAACAGTTAAATGTTTCAACTGTTGGATTAGCAATTATTGAGAACCAGTAGTGTATTAGTCTTTATAAATCAAGTATTTCATATAAATATTTCATGACTTACAGTATTTCTAACCTTTTGATTCCTTCTATTATTATTCCTCCGTACCCTTTTTGCACCTTAACTCCTTCATAATCTTTCAATGTAGAAACTTCATTCAAACATCACAATGTTCAGCTCGAACATTGAGTGAGTGGTTGTTTCACCCACTCTAGTTCAGAGCTAGAGTTCTGAGGATCTTTTAAAAATCCCTGAAAAGATATTTGAAACCTGTCGCAGCAGTTACGTCACCATGACAACTTTTGATTGCAGCTGGAGAACACTTGATTGAGAAAAGCTAGTTAATGCAATCTGACACACACAGACAGGACTGAGACATTTTGGACAAGGTGAAGGTAAAGCTACATTACTTTTTCACAGATTGTCTGTCTCATTGTGCTGTCAGGATATAGTGACAGTTTAAGCAAATACGAAAAACAACAAAAGAAAAATTATAGAAAGTTACCAACTTCAGCTTTAAAAGTTGAAATGTATGTAGCAAATGTAGCAGTCTTGTGTAGTTTCACAAGCTACACTACCCAGCTGGTCAGAACACAATTAGGTACTGCGCTGATAAAATAAATAAATAAATAAACTGTCGAACAAAGCAGCTTTGTGTGCAGTAGTTTAGGGTCATCTCTGCCCTTTCTGCTGGGTGACACTGACCCAGTCTGTTTTTTTTATGTCCCACATATTCTTTGTCTCACACGGGGACACAATCAAGCCTACACTTTTGTGTCTCTGTCTGGTGAAGCACCCTGGTTCATGCAGAGGTCAACATGGCATTGTTTATGGTGGCATGGGGTTAGTTTAGAAAAGAGGTGTGGAATAACTTCCATCTCCTCAAAACAAGGCACCTTCAATCCCCTGTGACAAGCTCCTCTTCAGACAATGGCTCTTTGTAGGAGCTGAAAAGGCTCTACCTTTAAAGGCCTACCTGTCTAGTAACACTTAAGTAATTGGTGTGGGGTAATTATAACTGAGCTGAGCTGTGATGATAGCACCTGTGGAGTGACACGGAAAAATGCTGAAAGTCATTTTTTACCCCTTTGAGGTTGGATTGATGTGATTTTATGATGCAGAGGGGGGTTCTTTCATGGGTTTAGATGCTAATATAGTTTTGCTTACATGTTGTGAAGTTTTGTAAAATGACTGTATTGGGGACATAGTGTATTTTGCACCTGTTGAAAACACCTGAAGGAGGAAAAACTGCAGGCTATAAAAATTGCACCCCTTCAGTCCATGTTCATTGTCTTTTATTGTATTCTCAGTGCGTGCTGCCTAGGTGGGTGGAAGCTTTCCCTGTGCCTTACTTTCATCTGCTTGGTACTTCTTCCTCCTCGCCAACTTCCAACTCTCAGGAGCATCATCACTTCTCTCGTGTAACTTCACATTTGAGCAGGAAAGGACATATATTTCCACCCACGTAGAGTCTTGTTCATATATAGTATCCTGAAGTAAAGAAATACCTTTTCTTTTTCATAAATGATAGCACTGTAAAAACCATAGTTCCTGCCATTGTGAAGAGGGGTGAGTGAGAGTGGTGTTCAGCAGTCTAACAGCACTGAAGGGTGCTTTTCAGCGGCCCACTGAGTCTGAGGATGGCTTAAAGCAGAGGTCAAAATTCTCTGCATAGTTCTAACAATTGTTTGTGACCAATGATCAATAAAGTTTAAGATTTAAAAAGTAGAGGCTGTTCTTTCATGACTGCATGAAGAGAATAGGAGGGGGCTAAGCACGCAGCCCTGTGGTGCTCCCATATCCCATGGATTATGGAGAGGAGAAGTTCTTACTCATGCACACTGTTTGTGGTTGTCTGCTGGTAAGAAAGTCAAGAAGTCAATATCACAGGTGGGTGATGAGGCCAAGATTTTGTAGTATGATGGCTGCTATGAACACTGCTGACAGCTTGGTGGTGTTGGTTTTTGTCTGAGTTTGCTGTGTGTGTTATTGCCTTTGTAGTCTGTAAGTACATGACAGTATGTTTTGTGACCCAGTCAAGACTGGATATAGTGGCTTAATGTGCTTAAGACTAAGATCATATATTATTTAATAAAAAAAGAAAAGGCGGCACCTACAGTACATGAAACTTGAGCCGAGATAATGAACCATGGCATACAGGGTTGCCATTCTGCCACTGAATATCCAAAGGCAGAAAATAACACCACCATCCATTTGAGTATGGAAATATTTGAAATCATCCGCCTTGATCCTGACAGTGATTACAAGTTGTCATGGACAACGGCTCACTGCGAGTGTGAATCGAACCTTGAGACGATTGTGTGGTAGTGCTGTGTCCTCGGTGAGTGTTTGCCAGCATGAACGTGTCTAAGTACATGCGAATGACACTGTATCCCACCATGCATGTAAATGGAGGAATTGTTTAGTTGTGTGTTCCCCTGAAGGGGGAAACTAGAATATAGCACCAGTCAACTGTGACAATTGGAGAAATTGAGAAAGAGAGAGAGGAGGATGGGAAAAGAATGGAAGTATCTGACATGAATAATACACCTGCATTTCAAAAGAGGCAACACTACCTGCCTAGACAGTCCTGCTGATTTTCTAACAGAATGAATATGCTAATAGGAATTAGACCATGCAGTTGCAGCTGGATGTTCAATATACCATGTTGTGCAAAACAATAGAATGTGCAAACAGTGAAACCGTGTCAGACCTTGGCAAATGCAGAATCTGTCACCCCAGTCAACTGAAACAGATATAAAAGCTGTCACTACACAAACATGGAGGTATACACGAATAATTTATAACTTGAGGAAAGAAAAATGATAAAGTATGTTCCACCAAATGCCGTTTAGACATTATTTTTAAATATACAGTGCAGGGGGGTGCATAGTTTTACAGCATCCCATGCTTCCCATCCCCTTTTAAAATGCTCCTTGAGGGACATACATTGGGGTGTTATGGGGCTTTGGGTCCTCCAACTGCTGCCAGCCCCAATGGACTCTCCAGTGACATTTGGCTCTTTGAGGCTTAATAATGAAGCTAATGAATGTCACTACTGTTTGATTAAACCCCTGCCCCGGCAGCCTGGGGGCTCAGGTGTGCTTGCTGTAATTAACACATGGTAATTAATTTACTGAGGTGCTGGAAAAGGATAAGGGTGCCCCAGAGGTAAAAAAAAAAAAAAAAATGAAAAAAGAAGAAGGCATAAGCTATGTCCCAGTGCTCGACTGTGAGTCCGATGAAAAGGGAAGCCCTCAAATTCCAGGCAGCTGAATCCTTCTAAACCATCACATGGCTTACGGCCTAGCCAATCCTCTGTGTCGTTCCTGTGAGAAGTCACTGCACAAACTTGTGCTCTGAAAGATTCTCTGCCTCAATTTGGATATTTAATGTGTCAATTCCATCTTAAAAAGATATTTTGTCCAGTCCCAAAACACAGTATGTCTTCGATACAATGTAACTGTTTCAAGCCTTTTGTTAAATCTGATACTCCGAGAGAATCAAGCCTCATTGCAATCACTTGAAGCATGAAATGATCTCGCCTCCACTTGCAGGTTTTGTATTAAACAAGCAGCCCTTTCTAAGACACAATTGAAGTACCAAAATACAGCTGCAAGCGGTGATGATCAGGGTCCAAGCAGATTGAACTCAACGACCACTATTGTCACAATGTTGACAAGTTCGATTGGCAACCTTTGGGATTCAAACCCTAGACCTTAGTAGCAGCAGAGAAATAGACTTACTTGTTGCACCACTGGGGAGACAAAATTAAAACGCATACAACAGTTAAAGTGTTGGTAAAAACATCAAATCATTCTGCTGGTTTTGGGTGTATTGTTAAACACTTATGTGAGGTTTGATCGAACATTTGGCAAAACAGAAAATCTTGCCTAAATCGGGCATCAATCCCTAATTACATTATGACACTGAATGTAAATAGACAGATCTGAACACCATTTAAAAAATGTGATATTTAGTAACAAAAGAAGGTCAGTGTCAGTTTTGGTATACTTAGAAAATTGTAGAGTGACAGACTTCTGAATTGATCATGGATTGCAGAGAGGCAAACGTTTGTCACAATTCAGTGGGCGTGCTGTAAAGGCTTCAGCCCTGTATGTACGGGTGAATTATTTTGATGTATTTTTTTTAAATGTCTATAAAGACGATGTATATATAGCCACTACCACTTTAATCAATCATTGCCTAACTGTATGCATAGCCTGAGACATGACCCTTAATCATGCAAACTGAATTTTGTACAAATCCATGAAGCCAATTACAAGATATAAACTTTTCATTTGTGCCGCCCACTAGAGGTGAAGCACAATGTGCTTTGATATATAGGTTTACTGAAAACTCAAATTTCAGGTTCATATGTCCATGAATAATTAGACTTGTTTTGAAATTACCTATTTTTTGAATAGCTTATATAATCCAAAAGGCTTGACATATCTAACTATCTTTACTTAAGATCAGCAAAGTCTTTAGATGATCCTGACAACTTTTTGGGACGATTGACGGTTCCTGAAGAGATGTTAAAAATAGTATTTTGACATTTTTAGAGCTGCTTGCAAAGACATAAACTGGATTCTTACAGTGCCACCTTGGAGGTCAATGAGTGTAATTTTAATGTGCCTGCCAAATGTGATGACTTTTGATCTTACGGTTTTTGCGGCATGAACACTTTTAATGGAGAAAAAGAAGAAGAAGAAAGAAGAAGAATGAGAATAATTACATTATTTGCAGCGATGCTTCCTGTCTCATTGCTTAGAGATACCATGAAGAGCAAATGGATGACATTATCCCCCGGGCTTGACTGTGGACCTTATCTTCAGGTCACAGTGATAACCTCTGCATGGGACAAGAATTGAGGGTCAAAGGTTATCTCCAATTTAGTGGCTTCTCTTCCTCTACTCCATAAATTATTCTTTGCCAGTCACAATGTGCTGTGAATGTTAAAACCAAATTCAGAGCACTTCCTTGTACACGGTTGGGTAAGTGGAAGAACTGACTTCAAAGATTTGTGTGTGTTCATACGCTAGTATCGATGGGTTAGACAGACCGAGAATTAAGCAGATAATGCAGCGAATACAGCATATATCAATAAAAGAGCAGCTATATCGAGAACTACTACACTGGATTTACTTTCCAACTCAATCCACAGAGAGCCATTAACGTCTGAGCTCTCTACTACAGCATTCTGCAGTCATACAGGCACGATGTCCCTGTTCTCTTGCACTCAACCTCTCATTTTATATCTCTTCCTTCACCCTTTCTTTTCTTCTGAACCCTCCTTCCTCTCACTAGTACTGAATGTCTTTGCTCTAAACATCTACCATTTCTTTTTCTTCCTCAAACTCTTTCTGTTTTATTTTTGTGCCCCTATCCTCGTTCTTTTTTTCTATGCAGTCATGGCTCTTTGATCAAAGACACACACACACACACGCCAAAGTCATCCACAAACATACGCATGGCATACACAAAGACACACACACACAGTCTGCTGTGGAAAGATAAGAGGTGTGCAGAGATTAGCCCAGGGAGTGTTGTCTTAAGCAGGCCAATATGAAAGAGGATATAGAGGGAAACAGTGGGTCCACAGTGTTATCACTTCTGATAGCCACCTCAGCTAACACAGGCTTATGTACACTACTGATGATAAAGACCTCAGGTAACACACAGAGGTACAGGCATGTAATAGTAGACACCTCTACTCACTGTAATATTGTCGATAAAGATTACTTTGAACCCAGCGCTGTTGATTGTATCCTGGGCATGGTTAACACACAGTGGACCCAATTGGAGAAGATTTTCAGATTACACCAAATTAGGCAAATACAGAATAATATGCCTGTTCAAACAAACAGTAAAAGGACATATGGAACCTGCCCATTTGGAGCATGTGTCAGTTCAAGACAGGCTGTTTGCTTCGCCCCTGGAAGTGCTGCTTCAATGTTCTTGAGAACCACTGATCCACTTGACATTGCATTCCATTGGGTCCTCAGCAATACAACTGCAAAGTGTCAAGTCAATTGGAAGAACGTTTCTTGAGATATATACAGACATGCATTCCTTTATAGCTGAATGATGCTGCTACACCACCACTACTTACTGGCCAAATGTGTCTTGGCCACTCAGTCATCATATCTACACATGTCCACCAAATGTGGTTAAAGTAGCTCAAAGCAAACAGGAGATATGATCTTTTTTTGTAATATCAGCCCAGTCCCCAGCATTTGAGCAGACTTTGAGGGCCAGCTATAGAAAAACAGTATGGAACTTCATACACCACATTCAAAAATGCACTCCCTTGGGTCCCCAGCAATATCCCTGCCAAGTGTGTAGATCAGATGAATGGTTTTTGAGATATGCAAATGACAAAAGAACAAAAGACACACGGACAGACAAGAGAGTACTTGCTTTACAGTTAGAAGACCACATAGACAATGTAGCACTTGACATTGTCTAGTGTTTGTTTTTGTCCTTTTGAGTGGGGGGAGTTTTAAGACCTAAAATGTGAAAAGGTGAAGCTACTACTTTCCATCAAGGATTTTTTTTATATAACTAACTAACTAATAGAACATGCAAGGTCTCTAGGATGTATGGCTTTTATGCAGTAGACTGCTGTATTGTCGACTCAACAAATCTCCTTTGATGCTGTGGTCTAAAAAATGTTACAAGGCCTTTCGGGTGGATTAAAAGATCTTGAATTCCCAGATCTCCATTGCACCTTGAGACATGGCCTGATTCAAAGAGTTCAGTGAATGCATAATGATTGAATTATTTCCTTGGGACCTACCGGAACTTGAACTCCACACAAACCATCATAACAAAAACACTTACCACATAAAAAACACTTTTGTTGTGCATATAACCTTGTTCAAAACTGCTCAGTGGCATGCATTAGAGTTATCTTAATGATGTTGATGATGCCAGATGTCAGATGTCTTAAATATTAAAGCAATCCTTACTTTTCTGGCATGTCGCACAGCTCTCTGTCACACCTCCCTACTGACCTCTGACGCCAATCATTTTATTCGGACCGAATAAAATGATTGGTCAGACTTTTATCAGAAATACATGAGGATTGAATATTAATGAGTTTCAACACCTGGTGAATATTTTTTGCATCTTAGTGTGACATACTGTATGCTTATTAGGAGCATTTTAAGATTACAAAAGAAAAGTGTAAAAATGCCAGAAATGTAAAAAGTGCTTTAAAGGGCAACTCCATTTTATTTTACAAAACAAACTATGTTTATAGTCTTGGTAAGTACTACAGCTCCTCATCTCTCCTCAAGCCTAAATTAGCCGCTAACTAGCTAGCCACCTGAGTCTCCGACTGAACTACCTGGAATCGATTTGTTTTGTTGGTAGTTTAGGTGCCAAGTTTTGACAAGGAAAAGCCTCGACAGCTGTACTAAAATGTGTGAAAAGATGTTTAGCTACGCCAACTGTCACATCAAATATGCACCTTCATTCATTAGCTGCCACCCCCTCGGTGCCTCATACTGTAGGACTTGCCAAACCCTACTTTGGTAAATACTGGTCTTGGCTGTGCCACTGCCTGTAAGGTGATTTTTCTTGTGTTTCATTGTGCTGCATTGGGGCAGCCAGCCAGCAAACAGTTTCTTTCCATGCTATTTATTCTATGCTTACAATCATGGAGAACAATATGGCTTAACCTAGCATTGCGGGTAATTAAGTGCTCTGATTGTCTATGCGTCTTTGGCACGTTTCTTGAATAATACAAAGCTACTACTGGTACTAAACCACAATACTTGGGTGTTCAACAAAGTGCAAGCTGCCAAAATCTTCCTCGTAGCTGAAAAACATCCATTCTCCAGGGGAAGCCTTGGCAGGTGGCAGTGGTCCAATCCTACAGAGCCTGAAGGAACGACACATCCTGGGTATACTGTAGCTAGTTGCCAGCTTATTCTGTCTGTCTGTATTAGCTCCCAAAGCTTGCAAAGGTAACGGTGATTACCCGATTATTAAACAGTGAGAGGAGAGACTTTTTTACAACAGTATACACACATTGTGGAGGATACCGTATGTCACATGTTGAATCAGAGCTTGACGGTGCATCCAAGAAAACAAAAGTTTGACAATTCATTCATTGTGTTTGTGATGACGTCTGTGTGGCCTAACAAGGACAGATGTTATTTTCATCAATGAAGAATCCGTCACCTTTTTTTGTCTTTAGTCAATGAATTGTTTAGTCCACAAAACAGAAAATAGTGGAAAATAATTTCCCAGTTGCCTTGAAATGTTCCTGTTGTTCAACCAGCAGTCCAAAACAAAGGGGAAGGCAGCAAATCGGAGGCATTGCTAATTAGCTTAGGCTATGAATGCTGTGGGTTGACACTGGTTTATGTGACATCCCTATAAAATAAATAAAATCCTCCCATTTGAGAAATTGGAACCAGCAAATGTTTTTCATATTTTTGCTTGATAAATGACTTATAAAAGGAACTTACAAAGCAAAACAATTAAGCGATGGTGATAAAAATCACTTTGGTTTCAATACATTTTAGAGCCAAAATGTAAGTGTTCATTGTTGCAAAAAAGGAAATGTTTAGTCAGATCAGTCCATTCTGGTTCATTTCTATAATACACAATTGCTACAGTATGTCTCTCTGATGTTAAATAACAGGAAGAAGAACACTGGTGAACACCCACTTAGGGACCACATAGCTTCTTTAACTGCCAAGTCATTCATTTTCCAAAACATAGAAAATGTTCACTAGTGCAAACTCACTCACTTCCTGCTCAGGGCTACTTGGCTGTCTTTCCTCCCAATTGTCTTTTCCTTGTGCAGTCTAGCCAGAGAGTATCAATGATCCTCAATCGGTCTTTTGTGGCGTCTTTGGGACGTGTTCCTTTTATGTCCAGACTCTAGGAGGGATTGTGATATCGTGTCTATTGTTGGTGCAACACAATAGGAGGTTGATAGTGGTGTGTCTTGGGCGATAAGGCTAGTGTCTGATGATGTCCTGTTAAACACATTCTTTGTATGTTTCAAGATGATTAAATCCTTCGAGTAGGGATCAAAATGTTCACCACGTTTGTGCAACTCCGCATCACATGGGAGCCAAAGGCACTGAGGAAAGGGATCAAAGTGATAATTTCCATTCAGCTCTCCCACTTATTGCCTCCTCCGCTCCCTCTTTCTGTGGTCACACTGCTTTCTTGGATTACTATGGTGACTCCAAACCCCACATACCAACAGGTGGGTCAATGGCAGCCAGTTCTGTGAGGAGAGTCCTAAATCTGAAGGTATGCTGGGTATGTGGCACTGAATGGTCCGAAGGGGGTTGAGACTATGCAGCTGTCCTCCTTTCAACAATCTCTCACCTGGAGTGGAATATCCACGGATGAATATTAATTTATCTGAATATAACTCACGTATACACACAACTTTACATCGTCTTGAGGTAGGAAAGATGGTTTAAAAAAATCTTGTGCTGGGAGTAGAATTGTTTTTGTTATTCAGGACGAGAGTGTGTGGGAAAGGACTACTTTTTTAACATCAAATGTGTAAGTTGTTGGGAATAACAGGATAATGGAAGTGGATGTATACTCTCTTGTATGTGGTTCAGACTGTCTTCCAGAATGTATTGAGGAATGTAAAGCACGCCTCAGCAGCTGAGCACACATACTGTACCCACTGTAATGCACACTCTTGCTTCAGTATTCTATGCCAACAGTTGTGTACACACATACACAGTTCACGAAGGAGAGAGTAGTGTTTGCATGTTAATGTGAAAAAAACCTTTCAAAAGAGAGACTTAACATAACTCAACATGTCATATACGCGTAGAAACAACCATTTTACAATATCCAGAACAGGCATAATCTATTCATTTGCCAAATTAATCCATTCATTTGTCAAATTTAATACAAACTCATAAGCTCAAATGTAACTTAATAGATGGACTGCTGACCGTGCCCCGCTTCCTTTCTTTACCCCTTTTCTCTCAGTCTTTATGTTTTGTTTTAGTACTGTGGCACAGAGGCACAAACAAGCGATGGGGGCATAATTGCGTGTGGCAACTGGGAAGCCAAGTCTTTACCCCGCCGTGTTTATTTACAGCTCAGATTGAAACAACACTCAGTGGAGCCTCTAATGGAGCTTTTTTTCACTCTTTCCCCTTTAATACCCCCTCTCGCCCTCACTCTTGTTGATGCATTTAATTTAGTCGAGATAAAGACTTCTTGCTATCAGCGAAAAGGGCTGCCTTGTGTCTTAAGCTGTTTTTATACCGCCGCGCCGAAGCCACCCTGTGAACCACCTACCTTCAAGAGCGTGTCCCAAAAAAGAAAGCCTTTTTTAAAAGCGGCTCATGCTGCTTGGCAGTTTGCGCCCAAAGTTCAGCTCGGTGCACACAAATGTCTGGAGGCGGCCAGTTACTGCATGGCAGCGTGAAAGTTGATTTATTCCAAGCCACGGTGTCGTGATCCCAACGAGACCCCCCACACACACACACCACCACCACCACCCCAGAGTGAACCCCATGTTTCAGGAAGAGAGTTGGTTCCTGTGCATGCAGCACCACAGTATATTGCACTAAGCCTTGGTGCATCTGTGTGCCTCCTGATACCAAATGTAATCACTGACCGACCTCTCGGAAGTCTAAACTGTGTGGGTGAGTTTAGCAGCAGAATTGATCACTGTCGTATAATCTCATGCATACATAAACACACACATACACTAAGCTAAAGCTTATGAAATGCATGCATACCCATTTAATGGAAAGAGTGTGTATAGTAGCAAACTCAAAATGTCCGTTCAGCAGGGTACTATTGTGCCCAATAAAAACATATAAAACAGTGTAATTTTCTGTATCGAGAAACCTGTTACCTGTAAAAATTAGTTTCCACTGTTATTATTGAGTTAGCCACCGCTGCCATGCTGCAGCACCCTAGGGTGGAAATAAAACCTTCCAACCCTCTCAGTGCAACACTAATACTGAGAACTATTTGATATTTATAAGGATTTTGGCTATCTTAAATATATTTCCCCTCATTTCTTCTTCCACTCTGTCATTCTCTAAACTGCTGGAATATAATGCAATCAGTCAAACATGACTGCAGGATAAATGGACCTGCTCATGAGTCTGAATGAGACTCATCAGTCAAAATAAATAGAAAAATGAAGTCTTTAAAGCAGGGGTGTAGGAATGAGTTAAACATTGGGTGGAACACATAAGAAACCTGACAGATGGTTTGAACAGAAATATGTCATAAATTAACTTCTCTGCAAAACTTCATCTGATCTCTGATATGAAAGCAGTGAGGATGAATGAGGTATAGAAAAATACTGCAATATTAAATTCATGTTTATTATATTATTGTTTAAATTAAACCGTGTTCACTTCTTATCATGTTCAACAATCTAAAATCACCTCAGCCTACATACCTGCAACTCTGCAGTGCTGGCTCTGCCTGCATCACCCTCACCAGTGTCACCAGTGTAAGTTTCCAGCTGAACTTTGTCTGATCTCTAATATGAAAGCAGTGGAGATGAATAAGGTATAGAAAAATACACATGGGAACATCAAGAACAAGACAGACTAAGTCCTTTAGATGTGGGGGATGTGTAACATTACTAGTTTTCAAGTTACATGTGTTAGGTTAATAGAAAAATCATCCATCAATCCATCCATCTTCAACCACTTGTCCCTATCGGCTGGATCCCAGCTGATATTGGGCGTGAGGCGGGGTCCACCCTGGACAGGACGCCAGTCAATCACAGGGCACATAGAGACAAACAGAGACAGACGACCATTCACACCTACGGGCAATTTAGAGTCATCATTAACCTAATACGGGCAAGTCTTTGGACTGTGGGAGGAAACCGGAGAACCCGGAGAAAACCCACGCAGACACGGGGAGAACATGCAAACTCCACACAGAAGGGCCCCAGCTGGGATTCGAACCAGGAACCCCAAATCATGTTATTTCAAAATCATCTTAAATACTGTTTTTAGTGTCAAATCGCTTTTATCTGTTAGGTTACTGGAAAGTCCGCCATATTTCTGCTAGTAACATTAATAGTAAAAACCTGGCTTTTTACCTGTTTACCTGGCAAGAGTGTTGAATCACAACATCAGTTTAACATCAATAAGTCTAACATTAAACAGAAAATAGAATGATCCTCCTTGACAAAATTATTACCAACTCCCATATTCTTTCTTTCTTTTTCTTGCCCATGAGAAAGAAATCCCTCAAATCGAGCTGCTGCTGTCTTTTCATCTCAACCTCTGACCAGTCGTCACTTGCCAGCTACAGACTGACGCTTCCCAAACAGTCTGAGCCCTTGAAAGGGGCGGGCCGGGCCGGTGACAGGACGCTGTGTAGCATTTTTTCCTATGTCCTTGCTTTAAAGTCACAGGTGGAGTGTGTGGCTGTTTCAAAGCATCTCCTCCTTCTTTGCTCATTACTGACACTGGCTGTGTTCACATGCATGGAGGAACCCGGCATCGCGCCGTAACTCTGTTAAGGTCTTTCCCAGGTTAATCTGTTTACATGCACCTTTGCTGCTCCATGATTGAATCCCATTGTCGCCATGAATAAGCCAATATAATATTCTGCCTCGCTTTTCTATTAAGCGCTGAGGGTTACGGCTTATTCATGGAAAAAGAATAATGATCCTAGCAGTGATCTTCTTGATACTCCTGACAAATAACCGGATGTCACAGGCAATTATGCTTTCCACTGTAATGAATCAGGGATGTCAGGACTGAGAGGGCTGCTGCTGAAAAGCACTTGACTTATTTGACTTAGGCCCTTTGCTCCTCTAGGGAGTATAGGCCATTAACAAATGTCAACCTCAATCAGTTGTTGGCAGTTCTTTTGAGATCCGCCCAGTCTAGCCTACACCCAAACATTTCTGCCTGGATACCACTTCTCCAACTGTTCCTGGAGCAAACTATTCTTTTTTTTTCTTGGTGGTTCCATTTGTCAGTTGCTGTTTGACATCGCATTGTCTGACATCAATGACAATAAGGAAATTGAGGGGGCTGGGGGCCTACAAAAGACATGCTCCCAGGGGCCTCACGGGACCATGATCTGGCCCTGCGAGGCAGGTGTTAATACATGTTTGCAGCCTGTTTGTTGTTGTTTTTTCATGTCTCTGATTCAAACAGCATGTCCTGCTTCGCATTGGAGTAAAAGAGGTGTTATTTTGGTGTTGATTGAGATGTGTTTTGAGCTCCAGATCATGCTCAGCATTTTAAACACCACCCTAGCCTTATTGATCCTGCTTTTTATGTCTGCATCTGGTGTCCTCAACATTGCCTAGGTATGTGAATGCTTCTACTTCCTCTTTGTAATGGGTTTTCATCACCTGTGTCGTTGCTGTATTGGGTGTAAGCCAAAGAGGCAAGTTGCAGGTTGCAGTTTGTGAGAGTTTTTCCACCTTTTCCTGCATTTGCATCCGTGTGTGTAAAAGGAGAGCTACATTATCGGCAATGTTAAGGTCATCTTGCTAATTATAGATCTAGTTAAACATCAAAACTCATGAAGTGCAAATGAATAATGGCACATTTTATTTGTAGATCATTTTCCAAGATGTTTTAACATTCTTGAAAGCACACAGAAGAAAACATTAAAGATTTTTTGTAACACTTCCCATGGCTGCTCTCCTCAGACAGGTCAATGTTAAAGCCAGACCTCAAGGGAACATTGATGAAGCTGTTGGACATTTGCCATCGCATTATCACAGGAAACCACACTGTTGTCACCGCTACCTAAGTGAAGACGATGGCAGCAAACAAGATGATATACTCATATATTGAAATGCCATGTGATCTGTGCATGCGGGTGACGATGAACGAGGAAAGGGAAGCAGCAGGGTGACAAGGACATCATGCTCATTAAGGCATCGCAGACAACTACAGAAGAGTGATGGATGTTTGGCGGGAGATTAGTCATGTCTTAATTAATCTGCTCGCTCAGCACTGACGCCGCAGCAAAAAATTACAAATTGATATAAATCGTAAAACTTGTTCAGGTTTGAGAGAGAGTGAAATATGGGAAGTATAAAGAGACTTGGACAGCTTAGCGTGTTAACTTGTCGGTACACTACGAATATCAAATTTGTTCTTGTTTTCTCGGACTCTCAAGCATGCCAGACACATTTTTCTCACACACACACACACACACACACACACACACATACACCCACACACACACACACACACTCAGAATCAGTTTATTCCCATGTAGAGTACAGATACCAGACATAATCTTAGTGCAGTGGTGTAGAAAATAATCAAGAAATAGCACCCGTAAAACTTGCACAGGAAAGATATTCAGCCACACAGACTGACCAGATCTATTTGACATAACAGGCAGGTAATTAAATGTGGCCTCTTAAAGAGATACTTAACCCATTTCAATCCAGGTCTTGGCAGTGTCATGGCAATGTGAGCAATGAAGGGTGTTTGGCCTGTCTCCGATGCAGAAGCATCAGAGAACAGTAAGCCTGTGAATATTCTCATTTGTCCAGGGCATCGTTATCGTTATTATTTTGGCAATTTCAGTCCAAAAGTTGCTTTGGACTGAAATTGCTTTGGGGATCAGAGAACAGTGCACACATTGCCATGACACAGACCTGGATTGAAATGGGTAAAGTATCTCTTTGAGTGTATTATGACTTGAATGTTAATAAATCCGTCCACCCAGTGAACCCCTGAATAAACCCCTCGTGTCATTTAGCGTGCATCTAAAGGGAGCATACCAAGACCTTGTTGCCTGCAGTACCTTTCAGGCCCCCTTTAGATTACAGTGAAAAGACTATTTCAGAATCAGGGCACATATTTATGTAAATCCTCTTAGGGCTGGCATCAACATCAGGATTTTAAATCAATTCTAAAACAAGGTAAGCCTGAGTCCATATCAGGGCCAAAGCAGGTCAGGACTAAAATCCACTTGTTGTCTTCTGATTGCACTCTCGTCTGCCCCACTTCAAACCTCTGCAATTGTGTATTTTCATCTTGTCCATAGACCTGACACATACCCGCCCATTGTCAAGTTGACTGCACCGCTGATGGTCGCACAGATTTAATTTCTGTCTTTCACATTGCCTTAAGGAAAAGGCTATACGCTCGCCAACCCGCTAAGTCTTCAGGCCCACCGGCGTCTCAGTGAGCGGTGTAACAGGCTTAGAGACGCTCCTGCCAGGATCACTCACTGAATCCCACAGGGATGATAACGTCCCTTAGAGGACTGTGACTATGAACATCCTGTACATCTGCGGGTATTAAATCATTTATTATACAGGAATTTCAAGAGAGACGATCTTATCACAGAAGACTAAGACGAGCTCTGATGAGATCATGCGCTACTACTTAACCAGTGACCAAAACGAGTAAAAGAAACTGCTGAAAAGTTTTTGGAACTCATAAAACGATACATAAAGTGGTATGCTTCCTGTGATTAGTTCTAATGGTGTTCAAACCAGAAAATAACCGTTACAGAGTTCACTTGACTTCAGTTCAACCAGAATAAACACAAAGGCTGGTGTAAACGTACCCTACGGAGGTGCACTATAGCATATAATAAGGTGGCAAGAGTGGTAGTATGTGGGTGGGCGAATGACTTTTGTGAGACCTTAAGTCAAGTCTGGCATGAGAGCAAACAGAAGACAGCAGTTTACAGATCTTTTCAAATGGGAAAATGGCTCCAGAGATGTAGCTCTGTCTACAGAGCTCTGGATTAAACCATTCAGCATTATAGTGCATTAAATCATGGCCCATTATGTTGGCAGGGCTTGTGCAGCTCTTTACTAGTTTTAGATCTGGAGGAAAAATCAAGTAGCAATGGTTAAGACCGGGACAAGTGAGTCAACGTACATTGGGGGCAGAGGCACACCTCAAAAGTAATTTTGAGATTCTGGAGATCAGGCCCTGACTTCAATATTACAATCATGCCCCGATCCTTTGGTGTCAGACCCACTAGCTGGGGGAGTGGGGGGGTTTATTGTACCCAGTACCAATATGCCCCATTTGGCCCTTTCAAACATCACCTTCTGGGCGCATACGCAAAAAGCTTTCACCAAAACACAGCCATCAGGCCAGACGCACAGGAGGTCCCTTTGTGCTTGGTTTTAAATCTAAATGTTTGTACATGGGCGGCTGGGGAGTGTGAAAAGGGAGGTGGGGGAGTAGAGAGTGACCGGTTGGACACAAACACATGGAGCAGCAATGAATGTTTGGGGTTGAAAAATATGAGCGTTTGCACGATGATACAGTTTTAGATTTTAAATCCACCTTCCTCTCTGTACTCTTTTACTTATACTGCACCCCTAGATACCAGCTTTATGCCTCCAATTGTGCCATTTCCTTGCTTTTCATAATACTAGGATACCTGCAACACACACACAAAGATGCAACCCACACACACACTACCTAAACCCACGGCGCTCCTTAGACAGCAACAATAATGAGGACGCCGTTAATTTGCCCAAACGAGCAGGGGGCCTTTAGCGTGGGCTAGTAATTAATTAACAGCAACACTGTTACTTAATTAGCTCCACATAAAAGGAGAAGGGTGGTGGTGGTGGAGGTGTACAGTGTGTGTGTGATTAAGGGGAGATAGAGATTGATTACGAGAGCAAATGTGTCTAACTGACTCCATAGCATCTGTGGTTGTAATGGGGCCTCGTGGTGGGACTAAATATCCTCTAAATGGGTAAAATATTTAATAAAGTGAGATGAATGCTCAATAAGGTGAAAACATCATAAGACTGTTAAAATCCTTTTGAAATAAATCTGTGGGTAGTTGAAGCAGTGATTGCCCCTTTTCTCAAAGCCAGTCCTTCATTTAGCTGTCTCCATTTTGTGTATGTGATATAAGCTCTACTGTATGTGCGTATATGCATACATTTGCATGCCTCTGTGTTCATAGATGGGAGGCTGATCCCACCCACTTCCCAGTTTCCTCGCTTTCCCCAAGTGCTCACTGGGAGAGCTTTCGCCTTGTTAGCTGCAGGCTAAAGTGGAGTCTTATCAACCCAGATACCAAATCGTAGTCCCTGAGGGTCACATAACCCTCTTGATGAAATTGCAACTCAGCATTACCACATTCTGTATACATATTCAGGCCTGCAACAGTGTAGCATCAAAGAGGATCTCTTCACCTCTGTCTTATTTCATGTAGTGCTCTTAAATAACTGATCCTGGTTAACTTGTGCAGTACTATCAGGGTTCATGTGTGTTTAAAGGTTAAAGGAACTGTTTTGTGGTTGTTAGATATGTTAGACACAAATTCACTTTTACAACATTTCTGTAAGTTTTTGTTTGCTTTGAAATGCAGATTAGTCACTGTCTATGAAATCCCTTTCACACATGCACTGCATCAATCATGTCTGCATTAATTTGCTCGCTAGGCACTGTATGTGAGAACACAAATGTCCAAATCAGTGCAGGACATTAATCGGACCTAACCCTGCCAGCTTCCCACTACAAAGTCTTTGTAATCTCTGATTGAGCCCATGTGTGAATAGAGTTTATATCATGCGGCTGGAACGAAACCAAAAGAATACAAACATCCAAGGGGTATGTAGCCAAAAACACTGTCTAACTGGACGGACAATGAGATTTGGGAACTGTCAGTAAGGGCTGATGGCAAAATCATCTGACAAAGAAAGAGTTCTTTATGACTAAATTATGAACCGGCTACGTGACTGCCTCCTTCACACTCTACACAGGAAAATATCAAGATATTACACAGGCTACTTAACATGATTGGGCATTCTCTCATCTGCGACATTGGAAAAATTAATAGCAGCAGCATGAAAAAAATCATTCCTTTTCTTTTCAGCTCTCTGTGAGTAGGACTGCTGACATTACAGTCCCGTTCAATGTAGTGGCATGTAACTGTGATGTAGCTTTCTGTAGTCGAGGAAGTCCAACACTCTGTTGTGAGGGCCACATTCGCGGTTGCAAGTTGTGTTTTCAACTCTGCCTTCTTCCTCGCGTAGCTTGCTTCCGAGCAGGTGGTTATGGTTGCTCTAGAGGGGATATTGTACCCTGGCTCCATGTACTTTATTACCTCTCAAAGTTCCTGTCCGTCAATGACATTTATCGGCAGCATGTCTGTAACCATGTTACATATCCACTGGGTAATGCCCTCTGCTTACGTGGAGTCACATACCCTTCGTCCCAACGCTGTGGGTATTGTGGGCTGAGAACCACTCGCTGCTTGTAGCACGGCTGAACGTGACATATGTAGTTGGTAATTCAACCGAGCAGAGTTGTTGTACTGCACTCCGTTTTGCCGTCTTCATCCTGTCAGTGTACCACTTCCCGTTTGTTTTGTTGTCGTTGTTGCTTCACTTGTGTTCCCGTGTGTGTGTCAAGAGTGTGGTCTTTATCTACTCTGTAAAGTGTCCTGAGATGACTTTTGTTATGATTTGACACTATACATAAAATTGAATTGAATTGAATTGAAGTATGTCTGGTGTGAAGCGCGCCCTCACGTGAACTGGCGGGGAATGACGTGTTCAAAACGCCATTTATTGCAATTTATTTATTTGAATCGAGTCATTTCTTATCGACAATTAATTGATAATCGTTTAATTGTTTTCATCCCTAGTGAGAACACGTCTGACACAAAGATTTATTTATCTTGGTGATAATGTTTCATGGCTAATCATCAGGCATCACGGACACTGACTCGTTACCAGCTCCAGGGATGCTATTGTTTCACTGTCACTATCTTTGACCTCCCTGTAGTGGTAGCAAAAGTTAAAGAAAATTTCCAAGTGGGGATAAATCAAATATTTGCTTTAATAGCCAGTAGTTATTTCTCTGTACTGTACATCTTCTACAGACTGTTAACTATTAATGCCTACACGAGGAGTGACAGAGTGACAGGCTTTATTATGCAGAAGGTCATAAAGCTGGTGTGAAAGGCAGCAGTGTTGTGTTGGTGTGGGTGTAAGCTGTGGCTCCCCTCTGGCCTTTCGCTGGGCTCTAATCCGCTCTGGATGGCTCAGACAAGACGAGGTAAGGGGACACCAGGCTAATGCAATCATATGATTTAACAAGATTGCAGGATGCGCTCGTGCGTGCATTTTGGATGTACGTACTGATACTCTCAATGTGCAAGTCAGATAAAATTAAATTAGCATTTCATTTAATGCATTTCTTTGTTTTCTGTTAAATTTAAACAAATGGCTAATGATAACTCGACCTCCGCTTTCTGTTCTTTCACCGATCTCTCAAAGTTGTGCATTAGGCCTACATGTACAGTACATGGGAGCATTAGGCATGTCAGAATGAATGTCAGATAGAGCTGTATGTCTATAAAAAACAGTTTTCAATAGCATATAGGTCCTCAATGTATCACATCAATGTTACTTGGGTTTGCTGGAAAATCACCCCCGGCTTTGACGCCCCTTCTCAGACCTTGTTTCGATGTTGGAGCATCAAATGAGGATCCAACACTGAACCTGTTTTTTCTGCAGTAATGTGGGACTATCTCATTTCTTCTATCACTTTCATTCATTTACCCTGCACATCATTTCATTACGTATGTTACAACATAACGTATTTACTTACGTTATTATAACAGACCCTACAAGTATTATGAACATTTCCTGACAACTGCTGGTCTTAAAAAACGTGCTTCTTAAACTTTTATTATTAATAGTTAATAGTTTTACTACAGAAAACAAAAGTTTTGAGTAGTACTTCTCCACTGCCAATACCAACATTCCCAGGTAACAAAGGAATTAAAAGAAAAGCAAAATGGTGTCACTAAATCTTGTAACATTAATATATCTTACGCCTGGCGAAAGACACATAGTGAAATACACTTAACAGAGGTATTCATTTCAAACCAGTCATACTTAGTGCCTTATTTTGACACAACCACCAAGTATCTGTAACCTGCGGCTGACGACATGCTTGACTCCCTGAAGCCCCGCGCCCGCTGCTGCACTAAGCTTATTGTTTATTGAAAGGTTGTTAATATTGAATGTGCTGCGTGTTCAAATTGCTCCAAATTCTACACGGCACGTCCTTGGGTCCCCAGCAACACACCTGCCAATTGTGAAGTGAATCGGATGAACGTTCTTTTAAGATATGCAAGGACACACAAACACGCAAGCTGCTCTCCAATTATAGAAGCAGGGCAGGATCGGATAGGACAGAATCAAACACTGCATGAATACACTTCTTTTGAGATGATGAAATTACAATACACTGCATCTCTCCTTTGTATTACATTCAGTTTTGACACAGGGAAGTTGTCCCTTGTTTTAATGGATACAATAACGCAATAAAAATGCCACTGCAGTCAGTTCTAATCTATTGAATAGTATCTGTACGTAACCAACAGGGACCTTTGCGTGTTTAAGCTGCTGAAAAGATAGATAGGGTTAAGTAGATTAGATGTCTTCATTGGATTATTTATAAAGCAAAGTACCATGTACAAAATAATGTGGGACCATATACAGCAGTAGCAGTTTCCCCTCTTTAATATCATATTGAATTATAATTCAAAAACTGGAGTATGAGCACTAAATGAAAGCAAAGCCAACACTCTGATGTTAGTGAAACAGTATTTTGTGGTTAATTTGGGTTCAACTTTCACCTTTTCTCTTTCATCCACCATGTCACGGTTTAATAGAAAGCCATGGATGCCCCAGTCCCCATTATTAATTATGTATACAAATCTCATGCAAGTCCTATCTGGACTGGGAGCAATTAATAATGAAAGAGCACAGTAATTACATGGTGCTCATCATAGATATTTTGAATTCGCTATTCCTCCCTCTCTGCCTCATCTCTTTCCTTTCCCTCATTTGCTCTGTCCATATCTCTTTGTGTCTGCTTCTTTAGGTTTAATCCGATGTGCTCGTCAGCGTCAGCTTTTATCTGCCACACTATACTGTAGATGACATCACCGTGGAGGAAACCCAGTGTACGTCTGAAGTGTACGGCAAAATCAAATCTCCTTTTTGATTTGATTCTAGAAAGCATAGAATGTGAAAATTAGGAGAGAAATTTGGTATTTCATGACTCCAGGATGAGCTTCAGAGTTAAAATAGCTACACCAATTTGCCAACATGTAATTGCCTCCATGTTTGCACCATTAACTGAAATATAATTGCTGATTTTGCAGTCATTCTCCTATGCCGTTGAGGTAGCTTATTTGTGGCAGTTTGGTATAACACATATATCTTTTTCACAGTCCAGTTGGTTTAAACAATCTCTAGTTGTTTAAATTTATTTGCCAAACAGTAACTGTGCAGTGCATCCTCCTCATTAAAAAAATATATACATAAAATGCAATCACAATGCATCTAAGAATCATATTTTTTATTATCCTGCTGTATATGTACCTCGCAAACTAGCCTCACATCACAGCAGAGTGTTTTCATGTAATCGCTCTGTAATTATACCATAAATACTGCATCCATATCCACGATGAGCCTCGTCAACGTCCCGCTGCAGAGAGTAGTTATTAGTTGATTGGTGGGCTGTCAGCTTTACTTCCTGTCAGAGCTGCTCCGAGAAGGCTCTGATTGGCTGGCATGGTGACAGAGGGTGACAGAGGGTTGACGGGTGCTGTGGGAAGAGAGGGAGGGGAGGCGATCGCACCGAGGGCTGTGGGAAAAGGTTTCCAAAAATAGCTTGCGGCTGTGACAGGACAATGACGGGGCTGTGTTTGTGTGCGCGTGTGTTCACATCCTGTAAAATCTTAATAACAGCAGCACAACTTTCCCTGCCCTATCATTAGAAATCTCCATAGACACAAGGGTTCACTAAATAATAACACAGGCAACAGAAACAATGTGTGTGTGTGTGTGTGTGTGTGTGTGTTTGTGTGTGTTTGTGTGTGTGTGTGTGTGTGTGTGTGTGTGTGTGTGTGCGTGCGTGCGTGCGTGCGTGCGTGCGTGCGTGCGTGCGTGCGTGCGTGTGTGTGTGTGTGTGTGTGATTGATAAATACATAGGGAACAAATCGAAAAAGAGGAAAAAAAGAGACAGGATTCAATCCCGAGGGAAAGAGGGAGGAAGATGCGTGTCTTCTCTCTTTGTTTAACCTTCTATTTGAGTGCAAACTCACGCACACACACATAGGTACACTCCCCATCCACCTTATTATTTGCCTTCTCATCCGCCTTAATTCTTATAATTCTACTCAAGCATAGATTCAGCAATTTCCTGGACATTTCTCACAGATTTTGGTCCATATTGACATGATGGCGTCACGCAGTTTGCTGCAGGTTTGTTGGCTGCACATCCATGACATTCCACCACATCCCAAAGGTGCTCCGTTGGAATGATATCGAGGATGCCATTTATGATCTGTGCACAAAACAGGGCCTGAAAGAAGTTGTGATCTATAAAAACAATCTGGATGTGAGAATGTACTGTCGGTAAACTCTGACCCATGTGTACAAACGTGACAGAGAAAATTGCGGACTCATCACAAGGATTAAAAATCATAAGGGTGTTTCTCACAGATTTAATCACTTATAGAGACAAGTTTTCATAAACACTCAAACCATAGACTGTAAAGATGGACGACACGTCTCCACGTTCACCAACTGTAAGAAAAAAAAATTTTTTTTTAAAGTGAAGCCGAAATATCCCGGATACAGGCGCCGCCATCTTGTAATTTTGCCATCAGAGTGACTGGGTGGAATCGAAGGCCCGCCCATACAACTTGACCAAAGGCTTGTCAATCACAACTGTCAATCATGACCTTTCACCCTGTTTTTATACCATCAAATTAACTAAAACCAAACTTAGCAGATGAACACTTGCACTTTCATCAGTGTGATGAGAGCTACCTGAAATGACAGAACATTTTTTTTATTGACATGTACTTTGATTGATCTTAATAAATTAATGATCACAATATATATATTTTTTGAAATTATCTCTGTTTGAAGCTACAATTAAGTGTCAGCTTCACCGTAGGTTTAATCTTGGGCTAAGGCATAGATTAGAGCAATAAACAACTTTTACTGTAGGTTACGGATTTGCTTTACGTGATGAGGACGTATGACACTGCCCCAGGGTGAAATACATTGAGTCCCAGTGGCGCCCGGTGTGGTCTGCTGCTGGAACACATCTATTTTAAGGTTGGACATGTTATGTGTTCAGAGATTTTCTTCTGCATACCTCATAAATAACAAGGTGTTACTGTTGCCTTTCTATGGTCATTCTCCTCTGACCTCTGCCATCAACACGGCATTTTCACGCAGAGAACTCCTGCACACTGGACATTTTCTTCGTATCATCCCCATTAAACCATATAATTGTATGTGGAAATCCCAGTAGATCAGCAGTTTCTGAAACACTCGACCCAGCCCGTGTGGTAACAACCATGCCCCATTGAATTGCTGCCACGTGACTGGCTGGTTAGATATTTGCATTAACGAGCAGTTGTACCTAAGTGTCTGGTGAGTGTATGTGCAGAATCACAACACACACACTCACACTGTCGCCACACAGTCTTCCTACAAACGTTTGAATCTTGGCAGGGAGGAGCTAGTTGATGTTTCAAACTCCTCTGTCTGGGTGTGAGCTGCTGCAGAGAGAATTGACAGAACTGTGATTGATTTCCTCACCCGCTCCGGGAGAGACAGCGAGGGAGGCAGGTAAATGATGAAGAAATGAGAAAGAGAAAACAAAGGCGGGGACACCGGGGGAAAAGAGTGGTGAAGTAGAGCAAGCAGAGCGAGGATAATGAGGGAGCAGCAGGCCGAAAGGGGATATTGGTAGGAAATCAGCAGGTCTTAAAATGTTTTGAACCCAGCGTAACAATTTTTCTAAAGGAGGAATGGATATAGATAATGGGTGGGTACTCAAAACAGTTGTGTTTCATTTTTTGTTTGTTGAATTGGTCAAATCATTGTTGGAAAAGTCATTTGTCACTATGTTATCATCCCCTATAGTTTTTCATTTTGAACTTTTATGTAGCCAATATGTAATAAAATCGACCTGAATGATTTAATTTTGTATGAGGATGTACGTCACCGCACGACTAGTGAAAGTTGTGCAACCATCCGTCACTTTCAGAGCCCAGTTCCATCAGTGATAGTGACAGAGAGCGAAAGGAACAAATAAAACTAAAAAAAAAAACAAAGTGTGAAATTAAGTAACCTGCTTTTCAAGCCACAGACCACCTAATCTGTACCATTTCCCAGAATGCCCTCTAATGATTAAAATCCAATTATTGTCCGCAGGCTGGCATAAAACCATCTTGTTTGCTCTTAACTTTAATTGACTAATTACTTTGATATTTCATTTTGCTTCGTACACGGGAGTGAATAATTATTGTGTGCAATCTATTCCCACCTTTAATCACTGACACGTCTCCCTGAGTTGTGTGCTGCTGAGGAAAAGGCACATATTGATCACAAATCACGGCCAAAGGCATTCCAATTAATCACCTCTCGGCTGTCATGTTTTGTGCACCTTGGGCACATTTCTGTTTGGTTGCATTGCTGATAATTATTATGTTTCAGATTATCTTTGTAACAAGAGCTAAATGAACTGATGCATCCACTGAGCCACACCCTTTTTACAGTCAGTTACCCTCAGCATTTTGTTTTTGGGAGGTTGAAACGGAGGATGAGTCCTGTGGGAGAGGCAAACAAAAGCTTTGTACTCTCTCTCAACTGCTCTAAATCATTCATGGCAGTATTGTTGCCAACAGAGGCGTTTCTGGGATTTGAGGACATTTGGGACTTAACCCAGACCTCTGTGTGTGTGTGTGTGTGTGGGGGGGGGGGGTCCAGGGGAATTCTTCCTGGGGATTTTTTTTGTCTGAGACATTATGTTTTCAGGTTGTCCATCCGTCCATACTTCCATCCGTCCATCTGTCCACCCGTCAGCCTGTCTGTCAGACCGTCCAACCGTCTGTTGATGACCGATTCCTGTGAACACAATATATCATAATAATATATGACCCCGAGGATTAACTTCAAATTTGGCACAAATGTTTGGCACAAATGTCCATTTGGACACAAGAATGAACTGATTAGATTAGTCTGTCTGTCCCATTCTTGTGAATGCAATATCTCAGGTGGCCCTGGAGGGATCTTCTTCAAGTTTGGCACAAATGTCCACTTGGACTCAAAGAAGAAGTGATAAGATTTTGAAGATCAAAGATCAATCATACCATTAATCATTGCATGCGACGAATCATACCAATGTATCTCCTAAGAAGCTTTCATGATGTTGCACTCAGTTGTACTGACAAAAAAGACTGGTTCCACTCGCCTTCAACCCACACCTGGCCAATCATTTTCTAACCTGACTCCGCCAGATGGATTGGTTCGCATAATTTGCATTTTCTCTGCATATCCATCTGGGAACTCTCCGTTGGAGATCTTTTGGGAAGAGGCAGAAATACTGCTTGCTGATTGGATAAATCATCTGTCTATCACCACCTACTGTATGTTGGTGATAGACAGGCCAAATCAACCAATCAGTTCCAAGAAGCATATGACGTGCTCACAGAGTGTCGAGATAAAGTAAACAACATGTTGGTAAAGGATATTTGCTGTGTAAGGTGAATTTACGGACAAAAGGCACAATTCCAGGTGCCCGGTCCGTATTCCAACAGAAGGATCCGAGAGAAAAAAGAGTTAGCGACCGGCTTGCTCGATAGCTGCGCTCATCTCATCCGCGGAAGCCGTCGTTTACACTGAACAGTCGCTTCTTGTTGTGTCACACTTTGAGCCGCCTCAAAACCAAAGCCGATTGGTTCGGTCGCTTAGGCAAACTTCTCCAAATTTTCTCTGCTTCAAACTGATCTTTGAGTAAAATGCGATCCCGCGAGGCTAATAATTTTGCGGGGCAGCCAGGAATTGATTGATGATTCAGAAAAAACAAGTCAGATGAGCTGCCTTAATTCTGACTTACAGTATGAAAGGCTTTACACATCCCATCCCCAGTGGAAAAGAGTGCCATGTTCCTCTTTAATAAGACAAAAGGATATTTTAAAAAACCTTAATGTAATAAAGCCTATGAATCCATTTATTCAAAGCCTTCCACTGTAATTATGACATTTACTGTAACAACGGTAAAATTTTAATTCTGCCTGAGAGCAGCTATGCATCAAGAAATGTTTGTTTAATTAATATTCTCATCTGCTTTAGTGGTATATTTATATTTATTTGAACGTTACCACTGTGTGGCCCCATAACCGCCTTGGTAAAGAACTCACTTTGTCCGTAGCACCTTGTATTCCGCTGCCACTGAATTGAAGGTTATAGACTATTGTCTCGCTACAAAAGGCTGTACGGGTGTGTGCACTTTTGTGTATGTGTGTGCGTTTCCATGGTTGGCGTGATATGTTTGTTAGCTGGGATAACCTTCAACTGCTGCCCAGCCAATCGGAACAAGCACGACGTGGCGGCTGCCTCATTTCTGGCCCCCTTTTTTTCCCTTTCACTTGTTTTTTTTCCTCAAGTGTGTGTGGCCTGTGTGTGCAGCAGGGACTGTTAAAGACAAGACAGCAGCTTTGGTGAGGCAGGTTTGGATGTTAACACAGGCTGGTACAGACACACTCACACATAGACACACAACAGAAACACACGCACTGCCTTTTATTCATGCACATTTACACACACCTGTGTGTGGCTGCTTTCAAGGTCACGAAACAGCCCCAAGGAGGGAGGTAAATAAGTGATTATTGTAGCTGGAGCAGGAGATGAGTGTGTGGGTTTCTTTATTGTTATGCTAATACAGGGAGGAAGTGTAGCGAGCTATTCTCAGGCCCCGTCTGGCCGTCTCAACCACAGCCTGGTTAAAGATGACCTTTTTAGACATGCATGGATGCATATGAGACATTCACCCACACATAAACACGTGCAGCTCATATGCAGCTAAACAAACATGCTCGCTGAAGTGGATGATACACCTCATTATGCATGCAGAGAGTTCATGTGTTCCATACATACAAGCACCTACACACATTCACTTACATAGCCAATTCCAATCAATTACAACTTGCTAGAATACACTGGGGACTAATGAGAGCCTTATTTTGACCATCAGATCCTAGATTCCTGATTATCCTAGAGGTCACAACTGCTCATTTTATACAGTGAGGTCAAGTTTCAAAAGATGGTCTCACTGCAGTAAAATGGTTTCTACTGGGACTGACATCATCACACATGAAGACAATTGGACTCATTGAATCCACAAGAGTCTCAGCTTTCCAATCAGACCCACTTTATGACACATGCACTGATTTATGGGCCCCTTTATGCAGAATAATCAAAATACACCATTGCAGAATAGGCAAATTAAAACATATATACTGCATGAGAAGAACTGCCGGGATTAGGGTACATATCTGTAAATGGGAGACTCATACCCATAAAACCCATTTTCATTCAGATATCTTGAGGTCAGAGGTCAAGGGCATATTTCCCTCAGCAAAATCTAACGTAACTTTGGAGCTATTTAGCCTTCCTGACAAGCTAGCATAACACGGTTGCCACCGAATGAGGCCTATCGTCGTCATATTTCTTATACCAGTATCATCACCATCTAAATTGATTTTATATATTTTTAGAGGTGTCAAGTAACATAGTACAAACACTTTGTTACCTTACGTAGAAATTATGGGTCTATATCTATACTGGAGTAATTCTTTCTAAGATGACTTTTTACTTCTACTCGTTATTTTGACGCAATTATCTGTACTTTCTACTCCTTACATTTTAAAAATAGCCTTGTTACAAGGGACGGGTACCGAAATCCAGCCGTTCACTTCACCCGGGGCAAGAATTTGAAATTATATACAGTATATTGAGAACTGTTAAACATGGTTGTTGATTTATGACATGGTAGCCAGGAAAACCAGCCAACCCTTCTTCATCCCTGGCCGTACCTTGAAGAATTTCTTGAAATCGTTGGATGCAAAAACAACTCCTTTCGAATGTGCTGTGAGCTCTGCACACCCAAGTACCACAAGCTAATGGCTTTCA
Source organism: Echiichthys vipera (assembly GCF_963691815.1). Lineage (NCBI taxonomy): Eukaryota > Metazoa > Chordata > Actinopteri > Perciformes > Trachinidae > Echiichthys > Echiichthys vipera. The sequence goes on along the minus strand of NC_139847.1, from coordinate 15,475,283 downwards.
AAAACTCAACAACTTCAACATTAACATTTTACATAATAGTCATTATGGCCTTTAGAAAAAGTATTTTTAGGGAGGTGGGGAAGTGCACTATGGGCCCCTGTGGCATGGCCTAAGCATTTGTTTGTTATTTCCCCTTACATTACTCTTACTTTTATACTTGAATAAAAAGCTTGAGCTTCTACTTCTACAAGTATTTTAAACCCAAGTATTTATACTTCTACTTGAGTAATGAATTTGAATACTTTTGACACCTCTGTATACATTTTAATTGAGCCTGCTACAGCTTCTGAAAGATGGTGTTGACGGCAAAGGATGCAGGCGCCCTAGAGGAGTGGAGAGGTTAATCATTTTAGTCATTCACTTAGTCAGCTGGTGCAACCCTTTCACGTGTGATCATTTGGTGCTTTTTTTTCTTTGGCTTCGCCATTTTTTTGTACTCAGGAAAAAAAATGGTTGATTTAGTTGATTTAGTTGATTTCTGCGACTCAGACGCTCTAATAAATATTTGTAATTTTTGTAAAGTAAGGTGCTTCTGGCAATTACAATGACAATTCTCAACGGGTCTTTTGAGGCCATGTTTTCCAAATGTGTGAGATTTGCGGAAATGCGCCACATCAATTTGCATCCATCTGCTCAGATTGTAATCGTAACCTCTTAAATGAAAGTCTTAAGTGTTTGTTGGCTGATAGTGTAAATAGGCTTAGCAATCCTCCAGTGACTCCTCAGCTTCAGCACACTCACATCCCCCCCTGAGAAACTACACCCCGGTCACACTGAAGCATGTGGTCGTGCGAATGAACCTCCCTGTTAACATATCACACCCTCACAATTCACTACGGTATTTGTAATTCTTGGTAACATTCAGTCGGAGCTGAACTCAGCTTCAAATGAACCCCACAGAATTCCACAACTGTGTCCAACAATTAGATCTGCAGATCTAATTAGTCCAATTTGGACTTAATGGACCCACTTAGACTCACATTCAATACCACAGGCACCTGTAATTTGATAGTGAGCCATTTGTTGCAAATCACACAGTCCAGTCTTGTCTTATTCAAACCACGTTGTAGAGTTAAAGCTATGCATACACACATAAACACACACATCTTTCAGCAGTGTAGAAACAGTGATTAGCATTTTGTGTATGTGTGTGTGAGCTGACACTCAGGCGCACACGTCAATATTAGTGTCTAATGTGTGCGTGCCTGGTTTCTGGAAGTGTGAGATTAGTGGATTAGAGGGGAATAGGGCTCTTCTGGCAGACATACAGAGGCCTGAGGGTGGGGGTGTGTGGGGACTGGGATGGTCCCACCTTGACAACACCTGACTCATTTCCAATTTCCGAGTGGTTTTATCAAAGGTGCAGACCAAAATCCCTCTTAGATGCTAGTTAGATAGACTTACAACCCATCCGAGCAACGAAACGACCTGGTGTTCAGCGGAAACATTTCAGGTGAGAAAATAGTGAGAAATAAAAAATTCTGTTATCGTATTTATTTTTTGTTTGGCAGTTTGAGGTGAGTTTCTAAGTAACTATATTCAGTATCTACATTCTAGCATGATGCTCCTCTGTCTGTCATCGTCGTTAAACCGCCTCCCACATGAGATAAACTGTTGCGATTGATCCGCACAGGGCCAGGTCGGCTGGAAATCTGTCTGGGTGGGAGGAGGGGCAGACGTATCTGCCAGAGCAAATGAAACATGAGCTTGGCAGATCCGTCTGGTTTTCAGACTACCCCTCCTTCCCATTCCACTTTAAACCTCTCCGTCATCCCCTTGTTCTGTCTCTGCCTCCTGACTGCCTTGCTAAAGCCTGGAGCTTCCCAAAGGCACTATTACAGAATCAGCTTTTTTCCGAGTCCTTTTAAGATTTGTTTATCTCTAATCCATCATCTCTTTTACCGTTTCTCACTATATCATCATATTTGCCCTCTTCCTCCTCCTCATTGCCTGTTGTGTGTTGCTACTCCTTCACCTCCCCCCTCTTTCTATTTTCCCAGTCTCTAACCCTCCCACTCGCTCTTCCTCATAAATAAAAAAGCACAAAGCCAGAACGCCAGAATGGCTGCAGACCAAAAAGACAAGGAGAGAAAGAATAATCGGCTGAGGTTTGAATGAGCTGCAGCCGTGGCGACGCCAGAGCCCAAACGTTGCCTTCGGACAGCCCATAATAAGCCCTTGAATCCATCTCTCACTCGCTACCTCTGGCCAATGATGAGTAATTGCAAGCAGGCCTCGGCTAATCTGAATTAAACGGTCAGTGTAGGAGCCTTGGATCAGTTTTGCATTCTCTCACATAATATTGTGGTACAGTGAGGACGCAGGGAGAGTGAGACCACATCACTGCCCCGCAGATAGAAACTCCACTATCACACTGAAGTAATATTATGTCCTTTAGCCCTGAGCAACAACAAATCTGGAAATCTCAACATCTCGTAAGTGATTTTGACAGCTCGAGACCTTGTCTGTAAAGAACATGACTGAAGTACAGTTAACTAAATATTTTTAGAACAGAAATGGGGCACTTGAGAAACGTCTATCCATTTATTTATTTACACCTATAAAAGGTGAATGTGAAGGCACATTTTACATGCTGTTTCCTTGTAAATGATCCAATTGGAAAGCATAGTTTTGACTAAATATGCATTTCTGCCTTTTCTTTGAATAAAGGTTTAAATATGGGACACAAAATCTTTCCACAAAAATGCAGGATAGCTTCAATCAGAAGAGACTTTATTATTATTTATCGACACGTGTGCAATATACTGTATATATGCATAATGCGAAAAGTCTTTGGCAATTGTGATGTTGTCTGAGGGATTAGGGGAGGCATGAGTAGTGTAGGATACCCACAAATGGAGTCTAGACATGAATGAAGAGAATGCTGAGATGTGATTGGATGAGAAGAGGAGTGGGCTTATGGTGAGCTCAGACCTGCGCGCTGGGACTGATGAACTGGAGGTGGACTGGGGTGGAGGAGGGGTTGCAGCGATTTGCACTGCAAAGACGACAGCTGACGGCAACAGAGAAGACAACCGATTTAAAATGTTGACAGCGACGGTGTGATTTGCTGATAGAGACTGTGGCTAAATCTGCTCGGTTTAATTGAAAGAGTAAATGCCTTTAATCAGCTGAGGAGAGGGAGTGGGAGACAGAGAGGCAAATGGGAATGTAACAGAAGATTAGGGCCAAACTTTGACATGCATGGCACGCGGTAGCTTAACCAATGGCTCACAAGCGCTAAGTGTGCAAGAGATATTTTTGAAAATGTTGAATTGTCCTCTCATCTGCATGCAAAATGATCTCTTTCACAGCAATAAGCAGGTGTGCTGCCTGTTATTTAGGGTAGTTTGCTTGATATTTCCTCATCCGCATTCAGCAAAGACCCGTCCTACCTCTGATTGGCTAGTACTCCTTGGCTTCTTCACAGAATGCAGCACGGGTGAGGGGATCAACACTGGCACAGGACACAATGGCAGGCTTAATGTTGATATGTTGACACCTACTGTAACGGGAACTGCCACAGAGGAGGTTTTGAGTAGCTTGCCAGATGTTTATACTTCTGTCTGTCTATCTGTCTGTCCAGATGTTATCAGGGTGATAACATTGTGAGATGCAGTCACGAAACCTTACATGTTTGTAGTTGAGATCAAAATGAAGAAGGAGATCAAAAATGGTTGTGATCCTTTCCCCCACCCTCACTCTACGCCCCTTGCTCGACCCCACAAATACAGTCACGAAATTGTACAGGTGTGTAATTGAGATAATTCTATAAATATTATCTTTATCCATATAGCACTCCAAACTAAGTTACAAAGTGATCCGATCCCAACTGTGTAAGGGCGTGCGGTGGGGTACAACTTGGACAAGAACTCAGTCTATCACAGGGCTGATACATAGAAACGGACAACCATTCAAGCTCACATTCACACCTACGGGCAATTTGGAGTCACAAATTAACGGAACACCTGCATGTCTTTGGACTGTGGGGGGAAGCAAGAGAACCCGGAGAGGACCCACACAGACACGGGAAGAACATGCAAACTCCACACAGAAGGGCCACCCTTAAAGAGCAACATACAAACTAAAACTAGTATAAAAAAACTGAAAAAAAGCGAGATATCAGGGAAGAAAACGCAATGAAAGTACAAAGGAAGACTGACTGAGGCAGGGAACTCAGTGATCAAAATGAAGGCGGAGTTCAAAGATGGGTGTGGTCCGACCAAAGGCAGTGGAGGAAGTGGTGTAGAAAGTAGAAGGAAGAATGTGCTGCTAAAGCCACAAGCAGATTTGTCTACAGTAGAAACCAGAGCCTGCATTAACAGTGCCTCTGTGAATTTGGCCACTGTCACTCATGCCATGTCTTGTTAGTGTCTCCCCATCTCTCTGACTTTAACAGTCACTTTTCATTTGCTCTTCACGCTACTCCCCATTCTATTTTCTTTATGCACCACAGTTTCTGCTTCTGTCGACCCAATTTCACTTCAGTCTGTTGCACTTTATTGGCGTGAAAGTAAAGAACAATTTTTCCCCAAGTATCAAATTAAAAGATAGATATGAAATTGCCTCTGAGTGCATGATTTATGTGTTTGTCAGGGTTTGGACATTGCTGGGTATTCCAAAGCTAAGCATCGATGTGTAACTTCTTAGCTTTTGTGTACAAAAGTGCAAAAATAATTCATATATCAACGATTTATTTCTTTCACATGTTGTCATTTTTGTCTGGCATGCAATAAACATCCCATGCCTTTCCCTGTTTTCTATTGCTTTCTCCTTTGTTTTTCTTCCCATCTTCTTTGTCTCTGTCTCTGTTGTCACACATGGCCTTATGCAGACAGGATCCTTTTGTTGTCGTAATCACGTATTCTTTTTCATGTAGTGAATAATAATATTCACCTGACATACTACAGGGACACGACGTTAAAAGCAAAATGATGTTTGCCTTCAGTATACCTCCATGTCCTTGGTTTGATCTCACACATGCAGTAAATAAAGGTGTGAGACAAAAAGGTTTTCACAGAAGTTTTCTTTTCTGCCGGTGAATTACTTTGGGGGGTTGACAGTTGCCCTTTGTAGCTTTGTGGTGGTAAAGGCCATGCGTCCTTGCAACTCAAGAGAACAAAAAATATTATGCCGATGTTGAGATATGGGCATTCAACTGTTGTACGGGACTGTGGGGCTGGGTATTGACTGAAATTTGGCGATACAAAATACAGTTTCTGAAATTATTTTTTATTATATTATTTTTGTATAAAATTCCCTCTTTGTGTTTCCATGGCCAGAGCTGCTTTGATGTGTTGGAAGGATGCGCCGGGAAATCTAACCCCTTTGAAAAGCAAAAACACAATATCGGACAATTCAGCAAAACACTAAATTTTGTTCAGTGCCAACCATTTCTCTTTCTTTCTTTTTTAAATATACACAGGGTAATTACTTATTAAGGTTAAACATGCTGTATGTGAGGACGTCAGGTTTTCAAAATAAAATGTTGAAATTAGAGTTATATTGGTTATATTCAGGAAGTGTGTTACCATTGTGGGTGATTTATTATATGCTGAATGTTACTGAAATAAGTACAATTTCAACAATACAATCGCTGCTTCTGCTCTTTTTCAGAGTTGACAGAAAGCACAGAGCAAGTCGCTTTGAGCAGTGTGGCCCAAAGAAGCCGTAGCTGCTGCGCTGTGCAGAAAACACAGTCAACGATCCCTCATGTTAATTTCATAAAGCAGTCAAGGTGTGCACACAAACCGTGTACACCCTGTGGACACACACGTTATCCATCTTCTGCCACCTTTGTCTAAACAAAATAAATCCGGGAAAATCAATCACTCCGCATCAGTGTCAATGCAAACAAGTAATATACGCCGAAGACGGAGGGAAGTGGAGGGAGTTTGTTGCTGCCTTATGACTGGCAGGCACAATGGGGACTGAGTGAGTGAGTGCACACAATAAATAGGCCTATATTGTTCCTTTTCATCATGATACTGGGTACAATCTTACAAGCTGTAGATGAAATCTGACAACCGTCTTGTCCACACTGTGTCACGGTAAGACTCAAATAATACGGCCATGTGTGCTTTAATAAGAGAATTGAAGCAGATATTTAAAAGTAATACTGGTATTACTTTCCCTAGTAACTAATTACTGCTGTATGTGGCAATTAAATTCAATGCAAATTTGGGAGAATAGAATTTGAATCAGTAACTTGCACAACAATGCTTATGACTGACCCTAAAACAGATGCCATGAACTTAAATGTATATTAAATGTTTGCACAATTTAGTGTGATCTTATTTTTGAATTCACAAGGAACCTGGTCACAGCATACTTCCTGTGAATTTGATCAAATGAACTTGAGTTTCATATATTTGAGTATGTGGGAGTCAGTGTATATCCATGTCATGCACGCCTCGTTCGCTTAATAAAGAAGAAATGCATGAAGAAGTGGATAAAGAAAAGAAAACAGACATTAATAAATACATTTTTAAAAATTTAAGTTAAAACAAATGAATTCAAGAATATAAAATAAATATAGAAATCAATACTATAATGGAAAATGAAATAGGAAAGTCAATAAATATGGGGCTTAATACAAAGATAAATAAATAAATAAAGAAGCTCATTAAAACAGAAAAATCCATTTCTGTCACATTTTATCAATGAATAGCTACAAGTTTTTTTTCAAATATAATAACATTATATATTTATGTACATTTAATCGCATTTTCCTTCATTCATCATGTAATTTATTTATTAGTGTATTTATTTTTGGAACCTGCAGTCCTCCAGAGATTGCCCTATTGTTGAAGTTGAGGAGGATACATACAGTATGTCATTAAAAGAATGGTTAAGGTGACACTGAGAAAGCAGGTGAGGACTTCAAAATACATTTTTTCATGTCATTTTCATGTGTTCTCAACAGCTGTGTAAATATTTATACATGCATTGTTTGCATCACCTGTCATGAATTTACATCTTTTCATGTTTTTGCAATGACTTTGTATGTAATCGTGCGGCACAATTCAAGCTAAACGTGATCGGTGTGGACACACCATGAGACCACTCAACGTGTACAGTATATACTTCTTACTGCTTATCAAATGAACAACTAAATATGAACTTACACAAAATCCACATCCATTGTGAACACACTACATACTCACCTCATATTTCTCATGGATAGTATGTTAGTCCTCAGTTTGGGAGCCTGTGACTTATTCCACAGATACAGACTGTAGTGAAATGCGTAATGTTGACAGTATGGTGTCAATATGAGTATCAAAGCATGCATTACAGGGGAAAAATAGGCGGCACTCCAAATCTGCAGATGCACCGCAGTCGAACCCTGCCTGAGCTGTGCGGCGCCTCTCACCTGTTACTACTGAAATAAAAAGCCAGAGGTACCACGACACATGAAGTGCTCAGGAAGGCGGTGTGTGGCCCGAGTATATGGCATCCTATCCTTACACACATTTTAAAAATGTAGTTTATTTTGAGACACTTTGTTCACATGTTTTTATTTTCCTTTAATAATGACTGGGGGCTTTTTCCCCCACCTTTTTATTTACCCCACACCTTCGGTAACATTACATTAGCCAAGCTTTAATGCATCACTGCGTGTATTCGTGCACACATGTGTATTCATTCCTCTTTGTGAGAACAAAGAGCAGACAAAGAAAGTGAAGGAAATGCTTGTGCTCAAAGTCATCCCTGAATATTTTGACTCCAGTTGTGTCTTTCCAAGATCAGATCAGACAGAAGTGAAACATCAGACGTGCTAATAAAAAAATGGTTTAAAAAAGCCTATTCATGCAAAAAGGATTGCATTAACAAGAGCTGCCACTAAATGAAGGGCTTTTTGTGACACATGGGTTTATTTCCTTTTTTTCTCCCTATGTTCCACATCTGTCTTGCTTCAAAACAAAGGGAGCCATGAATAATGAAAGGCCTGTACAGTAGCTTGGCATCCCTCCTGCAGGCTGCCAAGCCGACCACAACATCCACAGCCCAACGGCATGTTTATGGATGAGATGTTGCGCACCATGCCACAGGGACAGGTCGCAACCAGACCCTGCAAAATAAAAAAAAACCTCCGCCAGCTGCACCGTTGACATTTAACACCCCGGTGAAAGAGTGCAAGCATCTGGTGCTCACCTCTCAGCTTGTGCAGGATTTGAAGTTGTCGTAATGTCATGCCACCATGTGGTTTGTGTGCAGCAACCAGTGTGAGCCACATGACATGTGTAGAATGCAGTTGGGCTATCTTGTTAGTGTGTGTACACTGTGTGTGTGTGTGTGTGTGTTTCTTCTTTTCCTTTGTGTGCGTCTTTCTTTCTCCAGGAGCCTTAATATTGTTACCCCAGCTCTGGCTCAGCTATATAAATAATTCTGACTTTGCTTTCTTGATGCACTGTGTGACAAACCCCATTTGTTACTTATTGGCTGTGCACGCACAGAAGATTGTCATGGAGCTAATTTTATATGCAGATTTAAAATGTAGCATGACTCAGGTGGATTATCTAGTGCTGATTATGCAAGACTGTGACTCAGTTTAAGACATTGTCCCGGGGTAATGTTCAGGGATGGCATTGTTGGTCTGTCAGTCAGTCCACCTAAACTATCTCACAACCTCTTGGCGTTTGCATTGCCATTAAATTTGGACATTCCGGAATGTTGTATTAACTTTGCTGAGCCCTTTACTTTTCCTCTAGTGCCACCATTAGGTCGTAGTTATGATTTATCCAAAGCTTTGGTTTATGACTCAATGCCTGCAAAGCTAATGACATTCCCGAACCTGACGCGCCAGATGGTTTGTTACACAGAGCCATCTGAGAAGCTGTCATTGGAAACAGTTTGGAAAAGGGCAGGTAAAAAATACCTGGCAGGTAATTATATGAATCTTCTGTCTATCACGGGCTGCAGAAGTCAGTCGTGAGAAAAGCAAAAACATCTTTTCCATCGATGAAATCCTCCAGTGCTTTTCTTTGCTCTTCTTACAGTGAAGAAAAACTCCAGTTCTAATATAACTGATGCTATTGCAACATCTTTACTTACCTCTTTTGGAGTCGCCATCGTTGTTTTCTTTTCTTAAGGTCCGATGTTCCCAAGTCACATATAAAGTGGGGAACATAGGTACACTCCCCTAGCTAGCTAGCAAGGTGACATATATTGTGCGAGATGAGAGATGTAGTTCACTGAGCAGTGAAAACTAAAGGACAAACTTCATTGATAAACATCATATGTGTTATTCACAGCAAAATTCAAACAGGATGAAAAGATTATTTTACTATAATTTTTTCAGAAATAAGGTCCGCCTCTACTGCGAGATGGTCTCTAGTTAGATTTGTATGTGTTCCATTTTTCAAAACCTGTTAATTTCATCGATGCAGTTCTATAGTTAGTTAACTTCCCATTTAGTTACACAGTAAACAAAACTATGACTCATAATTGGAAATGATTTTCTGATTATAAAAATATAAACTACTATAGCACATGTTGTATATCTGGCGCCATAAGGACAGCTGCACATGCTGAAATCTTATAAAGTAAAAATCACAAAAAAGCACCTGTGGCCAAATGTCCTCACTCTGAGCACAAGAATGTTTATATTAAAGAAGATTCCCCTTGAATTTGGAAGGGATATTTGCAGTGTGTATCTCTGGTGTCCATTTTGCAAGATTTAGCACACCCAAGATGGCACTTTATCCCTGCCAACTTGAACCTGGAATCTTTTCTGTGTGCCATGCGTTCAGTGGGTTACATCAGCCCCTGTCCAAACCTTGGTTTACAACCTACCTCATACAGTTTGTCTAATGATGCAGCACCTTGCTTACTTCACAGACTTGGCCCTGGAACAAAGGTTGCAAGATTTGAAAGCCCTTTCAGTCACTGCTGAGGGCTCTTTTTTTTCATTGCGGTTTGACGGACAGCGCAGCTCAGCCATGTGTCACAGTACATTTGCGTCCCTCAATGGGTGAAGCTGCCAGGGTGTTTTTACTTGTGCGGACTTTAACACTTGCTCTGACCTCATTATATTGCTGGGTGGCCTTGGATTGAATGGGACAATACAAAGGGATGGAACATTAGAGAAAGGCCAGAAAGAGGAGGGAAGACCAAAAAAAAACTTGAAAACTGTGAGCCTATTCTGGTTGTGTTTCTAAGAGTGCTTACACTAGCACAATGAGCAACCGACTTCATTTATGTGTATGTCCGTGCACAGGTATGTTTACATGTTGCTGCAATTTATGTGTTAAAGCCTTCAGCCACATCACACTGCATTCCTCTTCCTCCTTAAAGGCTGAATGAAGTGTGGCAGGGCATTAAAGTAGGACCAGAGCTCTGGGTCTCTCTGAATGAAAATTGTGTGTATGTCTGTGTGCGGTTGCAGTGTGTCGGTGAGTTGGGGGGGGGGGGGGGGGGTTAGATTAATAGCAAGAAGGTGCTGATGGCTTGTGACAGTGGCCAGGGTGTGGGCGTGTGGCTAAACACAACCTCTTTCAAGACCTGGTGGGAAGTGAGGAGATTGGAAAAAACATCCCAAACACCAAAGAGGCCTGACAGCTAAAAACACCATGCCACAAAACTCTCACCTTGCTGTGGTTAAGGGTCTAAGGATAGAGGGGGTCCTATACTGGACAGATCTTAAAGCCCTTTGAAGCACCTGGACAGGACAAGTACACACACACGCAGAGGTTTCTTGCCACACAGACCCACAGACTAGTTACTTAAAAGGGTTTTTGGTTTATAAATTTTACTTATGTAGCACAAAAATGAATTTGTCTTTTTATATCGTTCAGACTTTGAAGCAAACAGCACTCATCCGAAGGTTTCGTGCAAAGTAGAACGTTCTGAAGCTTTGTCTCGAATGAGGTGAGCAAAGCAAAACAAGCAGAGGAAGGAAAGAGGAATTTATTCTGCGGCTCGTGTATGGAAAACAAAAATGGAGACAAGTTTACACTTAAAAGTAAATAAATCTTGGTACAGCTGCATTGTGTGCTGGTAATAAATGAGCGTTTGCTTCCATAAGGACATGCCAGCATCAGCAAACAGCACATAGGTACGACTCCCAAACACTTACAAGTTCCAAACCAGAGCCGGAGTGCTTCCATCAGGGAAAGAGCCACCACCGCTTTCACCCTCTATTTTCATTTTGCTTTTGTTGTAAACTGTCAGCAATGCACCGTGAAAACTCCAGTCTATTCTTCTGTGGGATAAGTCAGCTCACAAGTGAAACACTGTTAAACAGTATGTGACATAAAAACTTTCCCCTAACTTTAGAAAGACCACCATTTCAGTCCTCTAGCGAGCCATTGCATTTCCTGTTTGTACCTTCGGGTTATTTTAAAGTAATTCAATTGATTCAATACAGAATAAAATCAGACTGGCAGTTTGAATGAACCTGAGCTGGGGATATTCCCCCACTTTTATTCTTTCATTTATTTTTTCTTTCTTCTCAGTTTCGACTCCTTTAGAGGTAGGTTTCAAATACAATCCATGCTTTAGTTTTTGTTTTTATTTGATTCATTCTGGTACATGGATAAACAAATGTTATTTTGCATAATATAATAAGATATTAAGAATCATATTTGAGCACCTAAACACATATATAAATGAAAAGGTAAATACAGCAGTAGAAAACACTATAATGTAGAAAATGAAACAGATGGTTTCAAGTTGTCGTTGTAATCCGGTGCAAACTTCTAATTAGAATCAATTTAGGTTAAGTGCTTCGCATCTTCAACTGGTATTGATCAAGTCTACAATCAATATCTAATCAATTAGACTGCAGCTACACATGCAATGACCGGTGTAAACTTTGCTTGGAGGATCTTTGGGATGAAACACAGGGTTAATTGTGATTTTCTTTTTTCAATGACGCCACAGTTTGCTCTATTTAAACTGTGCTTTTTCAGCCTACTGTTTATGTTGATAAGCTATTTTATTCAGTTTTGTAATTTCCACAACATTTCCTTCTGGCGTTGACTGGTGGTATTGTAATAACTTTTTTCATTTCTAGAGGAATACACGCTGCCCAGTGATATAACATTAACGCCACCTAATGACAAGGTATAAAAAATGTTTCAGTAAGTGCCTGTAGTCTCCTCAAGAGTCAGCATAATTGGAAACATGCTATCTAATAACCAAATAACATTTGCCATTTCTTTACAGCTCATTTAAACATGACGGTTTATGCACAATTCCCTGGGCCTGAACCCCACTTGTTGGAAACAGGGAAAACACTATGTACCTAGATAAATAATGTATCTCCTTTGCGTAATTAGAGCAGCTCCCAGAATACATTTGCCCAAATTAGACCCTGAGAGTATTTCCACTGTGTTTAATGTTGCATTCAATACTCGTTACACTCTGCTCCACTTCCTCGTCATTTTCAACTCCCATTTACAAAACAATCTTAGGCACCGCTCGATTGTTAACAGTGGGATTTGTTAATGACATGGTTTTAGACTTGTTCAGTGTGGTGTACAAAGTGTGTCTACAAGTATGAGGAAAAGAGCAAAGGTGGGGAGGGAAAAGGGATCTGGCAATGGGCATTAATGACAAAGCAGAAAAAATGTCAAAAAAGCACCTCAGCTGCAGGAGAAGGAGGGGGGACGGACAGAGGGAGAGGGTTGGGGATTATGGTAATGTCTAGCCAACAGCTGTTCAGCTGTGGCGAGCAGCTGTATCCACTGAAGGGGTGGAAGTCTGAGCCAGGACAGTAAAGGTAGCCAGGACAGACACACAAAGAAAACAGAGCTGCATGCAAATGTGTGCTGAAAGTAAACAGTTGATAACTGCATATATTAAGCTCAGGTGTGTTATAATAAAGTCAGGAAAAGTTCCTCCGCTCTGCTTATATATGACAGCACAGCATGTGAAATCTCAATAGTCTTATTAAGGCGGATCTCTGCTAATGTTTACTCATAAAAGATCAATTTCATGGGGAGCTCAACTCTCGGCCCCGCAGGAGCTTTGTCAAAGATAACCCCTGATAATGTGACAGTTATACAATCAGGGTTAACTCGGCTTAAGCTTGGAGACTACATCTTTTTTAACAGAAAACCATACTGGGGTCATGGAGCCATACTGTAAAAGCTTTTTTGGAGCATGATCATACAAGATACAAAAGGTCAGACAATCTCAACCTCAGACTTTGATCGTTTCAGTTTAAATCCGTCTACTGTGAAATCATAAAACTTTTGCAGAACTGCAGTACTACATCATAGAAAGAACAGTTCCTTTATATTTAATATTTTTTCATTTGTTAGCAAAACCAAGAACGCATTAGTCCAGTTTCACCCTAGGCTGTCTGCAGAACTCAGCCCTCACGCCTAAATCTTTTAAAAAATAGTCACAAATAAGTGAAGTTACATCCCTTGATAAAGTTAGTAGTATAGAAATGGCAATTCTAAAAGACAGGGTTGGATAGTCACACCTAATATTAGCTACTGCTTAATTGTTCTTTGTTTTTCTACCTGCTTCTTATAGTTAAAAAAATGTTTTGATGATCGAACATTGTGTTATTCATTCATCTTCATTCGCTTGTCCCTGTCGGGGTCGCGGGGGGGCTGGAGCCGATGCCAGCTGACTACGGACATGAGGCGGGGTACACCCTGGACAGGACGCTAGTCTATCGCAGGGCACTTAGAGACGAATAGAGGCAGACAACCACTCACACCTACGGGCAATTTTTTTAGTCATCGATTAACCTAACACGTGCATGTCTTTTGGATTGTGGGAGGAAACCGGAGAACCTGGAGAAAACCCACATAGACACAGGGCGAACATGCAAACTCCACACAGAAAGGCCCCAGCCAGGATGCAAACCTGGGGCCTTCTCGCTGTGAGGTGGCAGTGCTAACCACTTCACCACCGTGTAACCCCACATTGTATTAATTGAAGCTAAAATAAATTGTTACGTTTGCTGAAACTGTCACTGTATCCTGACAGCACTGCGAGACCGATGATCTGTGAAAAAGCTGCCTCCTCCTGGTGCTACTAATGGCATGTGCAATGGAAAACAACAAATCGTAGCGAAGAGTCTCTGACGCAGTGTTAATGACTGCTTGTTAACTCCGATCACCGTTGTAGGCAGCTCTGGTCTGAATAAATATTTTGTTAGTGTTTTCAGAAACATTTTAATGTTCTGTTTGAGCTGTGGATTGAGAATGTTTGGGACTAAGCCGAGCCAAAACCGAGCACTGCCCACCAGCTAACCTACCAGACACACTTTCTCATTTACATACATTAACCAAATAGAGTGTAGAATTTAGTTTTACTAATGTATGGGTACTTTTTTATTCATATCTGTTTAAATTATGAATCGATGCACAAGAATGAGAGTATAAATCGCTACAATGTGTTAGATAGTATCTTTTGCACTTGAATAAAACAAACTTAAAAGAATGAGGTATATTTAATTTGTGAGCCATGGCATCTGTTATCATTAATGCACTTGATATGGTCACTTGGAGCTTCTGTGTGAGAGGGAAGAAGGGGGAATTGTTCCCATCCATCGACTGGATGATGGATGGTGAAGTCATGTATGGTACACACGGACAAACTGCAATACATGGGAGACAATGAAAAGGTAAAATGGAAAGAAAAAGAGAGCTGTCACTTTAATACCCATGTTTACTTGGTCTTTTCCTTACACCATGGGAAACATATAATATAATGATGTCATGGTGTAACCAGATGTGGACATATACAGAAATAGTTTCATACACAGTTAACAAAGACAGTAAAACTCCTGCACACATGCACTTGGCAACGCGTACCCTTCAAACAGGTGTTCACTCACTATTACCACAGTTCCACCTGTGTCTCTCAATTCCTGATTTATATTTCCTCCTTGTAATATTCCTGGAAAGCTTTTATTGAGGCATTAGGAACACAATACAACATCTGTCCATCTGAAAAGAGGTGAGGCGTCCCCAGCCACTTATCCCTCTTCTTAGTCCATCTTTCTTCTTGTACTTCCGACTTTCACATGGGACACTGTCAGTCTGTGTTTCATTCTGACAGAGATAGAAACATCACGGATCATCACTCTGTATCTGTATTCAAATGCATCGTTCTGATATTTTTGAGTCTCTTCAGCGTTCTGGGAGCATATGGTGGCAAAGCACTCTCAAGATTAAAGGAACATTGTACCCCCTTGTGATTATCTAGGCAGTTTAAGGGAAATAGTGCAATCTAAATTAGATAGATGTGTGTAGACATGTTGACATCCAAAAGGTATTAGAATTTAAGCAACATTGAATGAAAGTGTTCATGCTACCTGACCAGCACCAAACTGCACATAGAGTTGGTGGAGATCAAACCAGAGCTAAAAGATGAGTGGACATGAAATCCTAATGGAGCCGAGCCCAGCTGACATCCGACATGAGGCGGGGTACAACCTGGACAGGACGCCAGTCTATCGCAGGGCAGGTGACAAAGTTTACAACACATTTTAAAATGCATCCATTTGTTTGTTCATGTAAACTCTACATTTTATTCTAGAGTTCCTTGAGCCTAGGGCTTTGTCCACGCCTACACGAGTATTTATTTTAAATTAGGTTTTTCCCTCCTTCCTAAAAAAAATACTTTCTTCTACACAAGCAAATGAGCTCCAAATGAGCTCAAAAAGAGCATGCCATACCATTGGACAGCAATATAACCTTAACGCCATGTAGGACAATCATGTAAAAGAATAAGATGTTGGCCAGTCAGAAGCCTGAAAAATAGCTTATTTACGGGAAGGCACTCTGTTGTGGATTTGGACGCCTCTGTTTCTCAGTATAGTGCAAGAGTTACCTGAGCATTTAAGTGTGAACATGTAAAAAGTCCTGTTTGCTGTTAGAGCCGGCACTATTGAAATGTCTCGTTATTTGTGAAGACTCATAAAGCATATTATGCAGCACACATGGATGTTATGTCACTGAAAACTGAGTTTCTGAAAATCTCCACCCTGGCCGGAGTTTTCCAAAAGATCTGTTTCATTGACCTGAAACATAGTTTGTGTATGGACGAAAGAGCAAAAAACGTGGAAAAAGCTAAGTTTACAAAACTACCCATGTGCGTGTGGAATAGAGAGAAAACCTTGGTAAAGACCTTAAACATAACAACTATTTTCCACCATGGCTAAGGCTAGAGAAAAAAGACAGTAGACATGATTGGATGCTTATACTCCACCTCATCTCACATCCAGTTTCCTTGTTTGCAATTGAGAATTGCAGTACACATCTAGGTGAGGTCATGTACCTCTACTGGTTCCCCCTTGAAGACCAGCACTGATTACTTAAAGCTGAGGTCAAGTTGCGTTCACAGTCCCATTGGCCCTGTCAAACCTCATCGCTTCGTCCCCAGTAAGCCGCTCCGATCAATGGACACATTTGAGGGCCAGAAGGCTTGTCTTAATCCCTGGGCTTCATCGATTACCGTCCCTGTTACAGCCTTCACACCCCAATCTCCCTGTCCTATTTTGTTTCTAATGCCTCACTTTCTTGTTTCCCTCCTACATCATGTCCTGTCTTTCCTTTATTCTTCATTTTTCTTGGTTGTCAACTAACTGTAATTCGTCTTTCCCTCGCTTTGTTTCATGCAGCGTCTTCCCTCCAACCTATCCGTTGTCAACCGTTTCTCTTTTTAGCTCTTTTCTTTGTCTCTTGGTCTCTTGCCATCTTCCTTTTATCTCCCTATCTCCCACTTTATCCCATGTCTCTCTTTATCGCTTCTTCTTCCTCGCCTTACACTCTCTCTCAGTCCCCAAGGCCTCAGGCTCCCAACAGTGGATTATCACACATCTAAGGAACTCAGCTCGTTCAGTCCTATCGGTCCAATTAGT
This sequence comes from Echiichthys vipera, assembly GCF_963691815.1. Lineage (NCBI taxonomy): Eukaryota > Metazoa > Chordata > Actinopteri > Perciformes > Trachinidae > Echiichthys > Echiichthys vipera. The sequence continues at coordinate 15,458,449 of NC_139847.1, read as the reverse complement.
TGTTGGATTGAGCATTGTCAATCTACTGGAGTCTCCACTGGCAAAATCATCCTCGCAATTCCACGACCAGGAATATACTTCATGTTTGTACGGATAAATGGTCTGTGGTTAAATGAGTGTTGATGATACCCTTTTAAATGTGCTGGGGAATTACAGTTATGTGTGTTTCCAAAGATAGACTGTTGTTATGGGTGCACCCCATAATTTAAGAGAACCGGGGAACGAAGCACATGCATTTGTGTCAACATCATCAGTCCTATCTGTTCCAGTCTTTTTCTGGGAAAACAGGCCACCAATTTGATCATAGTCCAATTATAGCAATCGCTCAGATATTCATGGGAGAACAGAGGAAGCTAGGGGAAAAAAACGGGGAATGGGGGTGTAGAGACTAAAGAAGCGTGGAGATCAAAAAGCAAAGATGGAAACAACAAAAGACCTGTTTGACGAGAAAGAGGGAAAGAAAGTGACAAAAAGGTGGGTGATAAAAATCTAAATGTGGTGTGAAAGGTTTTTGGTTTAAAATGAGATTTCAGATCAAACATGAACCAAACAAGCACTCATTTCCCATTATTTGAGATTGTAGGAGGGTAAAAACCCATATTGAAACATCTGCTGTCCTCATTTCACATAATGATGCAGGACCCAGGGATGGATGATTAAATTCTGCTGTTCTTCAACCTGGTACTTATTACTCTCACATTATGCTCATAATAACATCTTTGCCTTTGTTGTACAGAAATGGGAAATTTGGAAAACACAATAGTGATTGTGAAAAGAAGTTTGGGCTTTTCTAAAAATGATCTCAGACTCATCTTGGAGTCTGACTAAAAGCTAACACATAAAGTAGTCCACTTGAAATCCCTTTCCGTGTTGAAGCAAACTGCATGGAAATCAGGATCTACTTCCTGGCAAACTTGCTGATAGAATGGAAAGTCTAAATCAGAGTAGGCTATCGTAGCTTATTAGCTATGTCGCTCCATCAAGTTTTATTTCATTCATGAAATGAGTGGCAGGATTTGGCGTCACCCCATTTGTCATCTATAAATACTTAACACTGCTGAACCTTATACACAAAATGCATGGGGGTTGAGGCAGGATGACCCTGACTCCTATGTCAATACTGTTACAAAAAGCATAAAATGAGATCAGGAATCTCTGAACTAAATTGAAACGTTGGAAGCCGTGTACATATCATGCCCTTTTAGTCATCTGTTACCACTAAAATGATGACTCAACTGCGATGCAATTTGCTAAAGCAGCTGCAGGGATTTCCAGGGGACTACTTTCAATGGTTACTTTTATTCAGACTGTTCCACTAAATCTGTTCAACTTGAGCTTGTTTTTGTAAAATGTCAAATTTTTATTATGACCAACAGTTATAATGGACAAAATGAGAAACTGTAGGTAAAGAATAACATTATTGAAATAATTTCCCCAATGACTGCCACAGTTCATCTGGTATCCAGATGTGCTTCCATTCCACCTGGGTAGATTGGATTTTTGCAAGTGAGGTCAGCACAAGCTTTCTGTGTGGAGCAAAAGGCAAGCAGAAGCAAAGGTCCATGTAATTGCCCTCCCCTCATCTCTGCCTGAGCAGTTTAATGAATGGTGGCAATCTCAAACTACTGGTAAAATGGTAACGAGTGTGAAGGTCACCGGCTGGCCTCAGATAAGAGCGTGGTCAAGGTCCAATACAAAAATGACTTCAACCAGATGTGACTCATCAGTGGCGGCTGGTGTCCTGAACCATTAGTGCGGCCAATAAATGGCAAGGATGGGGTAATGGGGAACTATTTGGACGAATGAGGCACTTTATTTTATACAGGCATGTGTATGTGTGTGCCTGAGCAAGCAAGGGCGGTGATGTAGTGGCACCAATATGTCCTTTGGTGTTAGGGTTTAGACTCTGGAATAACAATTTTATTCGAACTTATCTTCCTCTGCTTCCACCCAATGAAGATGGATGGATTAATGGAAGTGTGTTTGTGTGCATTCACAGAATTGAATACATCTCTATATTAAAGCAACATCGCTTATGTCCCAGTTACAAGTGTAGAAATAAAAATGGATAATCAGCAGAACACACTGAGGCCTTTTCTTTGCTAAGAAGTAGTAGTTGCACATCCCACCCACAATAAGGTCTGTGTAGTGATGAGAATATTCACTTTTTATTTTATTCACGTGTTCATGCTGTGAGCCCCAATAACAGAATTGATTGAATCATAATGGTTTCACCTTGTACAGCAATTTGATTTTCGCAATATCACGGGAGACTCGCAGAATTACAAGATCACGCGGAAGTCCCTCTGATTAGGCTTAAAGTAATGCGTTCTTGTCCGGACCACCATGGCTCGGACCTATCAGCGCCCTGTGAGGAGCTACTGGCAGCTACGGGCGTGGTTTAGGTGTGTGTGACCATGACACAAGAGGAGACTTTTCATTCTGTGGACGGAGACGGTTCATCCAATCACCTGCCAAGTATTTCTGAAAGTGCCTGCTCTTTTCCAAACAATTTCCAAAGATGACTTCTCAGATGGCTCTGTGTGCAGTTATCTAAGAATCTGGACAACTAAAATGAATGAATGAATGAATGTGAGCTGTCCCTTTAAGAGATAAATATAGTCCCAACTACAAACCAAAACTGCCATACTATAGCTACGCTAACAAGCAAGCAACTAATGAATGCATGAATAAATATTAAGTTCATGTCAGCTGTATAAATGCATATGTGCTGCATTTATAATACAGTCACAGGTGGATTTCATGCTTCTGAGATGCAAGCAAGACTTGAATGTAAAGTAGCGGAGGAGCCAAGAGCTGTGAGCTTTAAGCAACACGGTTCAGTGACACAAACAGTGGATATTGAATGCCATAGTGGTTGCATCTGTAACAGACAAGAATAATCAATTTTCAGGAAAATATTTAATTGGGAGAAAAGCTTCTTTTTTTCTTGTCTTAGTTATAGTTGTATTTTCCAGACATATGACTTAATTTATGTTGTAAATGGTTATATAAGTCCTGATCACTGTTGAGAGGAGGCAGCCAGTGAGACAAAATAAAGGAATGCAGATAGGTGACGCAGATTAAGAAGTCAATCGAGGAAAAATAGCCATAATTAGCCATACATGTCTAAATCTGTGTGCACAATTAACTAATTAGTCCCCAGAGTTGACTAAACTGTGCCCATAGATTTACAAATGGCTACTTTTCTTTCCTCGACTGACGCCAGGTGGATCCCAGAGCGGATCTTTGTCTGTGGGGGTTAATTGTGCGTTGATCTGTTGGTAATGCCTCGGGGCTCCAGTAGGGGGCTCGCGCTCCCCTGACACTCCATACAGAGCGAAGGCACGGGCTGCGTGTGTTTTCTTCACGTCTCTCCCGCATTGTTTCCTCTATTTAAGGTAAAATACCGACCCCAAGTATCATACATCTGCAAGCACATGTTAGTAATTGTAAGACCTCATTGTTCACCATGAGATAAATATGCGGAGGTTGTACGCGCACGTTGTTTGAATAGTTTGTGGCTAACGCTGTCAGCATTTAAGCTAGACCCCACGGTCCCACAGAGTCCGACTGTTGGTAGTCTGTCAGTGGCATTGAAACTAGGCACTGCTGCATTCATATGTAGAATATGTGTAGGGTTATTCATGTATGGAGTGAGATAAAAGTATAGTATAGTATATAGTAAAGAAAAGTATATTTCATTAGACCTCTGACTATGGTTTAAAACAGGTTGAATATGTAGAATCTTTATTAAAAGCTATATTTAAAAAAAGAATACACCCACGGAGGCGTTTTGAGGGGTACAGAATATAAGTATTGCGTTTCCTTAAAAATATATATTTAGTCTGAATTCATATTTAAATTACTTTTCTTACAGTTTTGACACATAGTTTGACAATGTCTGTCATGTTCTGTTTACATTGTAGCAGCCAATAACGTTGGGTGTTGCGGGTACCCAGGGTTGTCTGTTGTTGGGTGCAGCTACTGTAGGCTGGTGCCAGCAGCTGAGTGATCGGAGACAGGAAAAAACAAGAGTCAATATAGGCCAAGAATTCACTCCATGGACTGACATAAAGGAGTTCAACGGCATTAAAACACACGTAAAAATGGCTACATTTCTCCTTTATCGGTAAGCTAACTCTCATGTTTACTTAGCTGTAACGGCTAACGCTAACTGTCAGTTAAACTCCTCTAATACTTGTTTTTATGGTGCGGTTTGCCAGAGGGGATGGGTTCAAACAGGCTCAAACAGACTCTGGTCTCCTGTAGGCTACTGGCAGGGGTCTGACAAACATGGCAACCTGAGTGCTGAAATTATTTTCTGTTGTTGCGAATACGATCTTGAGACACTAGATGGGGCTGTAATGCTCATTCTACACATTCAACCTTTAAGTATGATGCAAGCAAAAGTGCGGTTTTAGTATGTAAAGCAGGATAAAAGGCTCAATTTTCATGTGTTCAAACTGTCTGGCAAAATTCTTGAGGTATGTAGAAAGACTAAATATCTTGGACATCTTATAAATAATCATTTGAGTGATGATGAGGATGTGTATAGACAATGCTGTAAACTATACGCCAAGGCAAACACCATGCTCACGCAAGTTCAGCTTCTGTTGAACACAGGTGAAGGTAGCCCTGTCCAAAGCACACTGTAAACCTCTTTACACCACCCATTTATGGTCAAGCTACAAAAAAATCTATCATGAAGAGGCTGCAGGTTGTGAACAATGAGGCTTTGCGCATCCTTTTAAAAATACCCAGAGGGGGCAGTGCCAGCCAGATGTTTTTCACTGCAGGAGGGAGCACAGTCCATGCACTTTTAAGAAGTCTGTTTAAATTTATGAAACGACTGGAGGAATCTGGGACTAGTATCAATTATGTACTTGTAAATCCCAATCTGAGTTGTTACTATACCTCCAGCCAAAGGATGCACTGGATGAAATGTTTGTATATAAGCTGATTTTTTTCTTCTTTTAAATTTTGTATTGTACTTGTCCTGTGCTATCTATGGACTTTTAGTCTGAAATACAGATTGCATATCATATCATGATGTAATAGAATTTAGGTCATTTAGAGAAAGTTAAAAAAGACAGTTTCAGTTATTTAGAGAAAGTTACATTTAGGTTAATTTAGGTTAAACAAGACACTAGTAGTGCGCTCATACTAGGAAATGTATGAGTTTTGTTTGTATGTTTAAATGTGACTATACAGTATACACTGTATGTCATAACCTTTCTTTCACACTGAGATTTAAACAATATTTTGCAAGTGAAACCTAGCCAAGACAGGGTCACATTATATAGCAGCATTATCAGATAACAACAAAAGATTACAACTGCTACAACAGATATGACATAAACCAGTCCATTAACAAAAGTCATCAACCACGGGGCGCAGCTACACAGACTCAGCTACAATGAGTATGTATCTGATGCTTTTTTAAACCGTGTAGACTTGTTTTTTACTCCGTTCTTCTAGTTTTTACCGCTCGGAGTGTCGCAGAGGGGGAGAAATAGACAAGAAGCGTAAAACTAGAGCTGAGCCCCCACGGGTGTGTGCAGCCTCTGTGATCCATGTAGCTGCTTCAGTTGAATATAATGGACGGGCTGTGCTGTGGCAGGGCATCCCGCGAGAGCTCTGCCGCTTACAGAGTCCATGGAGTTTCACTGCAAGAGGCACTTTGAACTAGAGCCATTGGCTCAACCGAAGATTATGAATGTTCTACAATAATATAAACTTCCAGTTTGAATAGATCTAGGACATTTGCCTAAAATAATCTTATTAACTAACTCAATACAGAGATGAGTTAAGGCAAGAGCTGTTTGTTTTCTTCATAGCTTTCCCTCACTATTATCCATTTAAGGGCACACCACATGAAGGCGATAATCACACACAGGCCTATCATTAAGAGTACGTCCACACGATGGAAAACAACCTTTTTTCCCCCTCCGTTCTTGAAAAGTTTCCTTCCACACGGACTCGGCTCAAGAATTATCGGCGTCCAAACGAAACCAATGAAACCAGCTGAAAACGCTGTAAAACACATGCCGGGCCTAGGTGTGGCGCTGTGACTGCCACAGAAATAAACCAACACGGAGAAGTGGAGACGGAGCTCCGCTGTTGTGTAGAATCATAATACAATCACAGAGTTTGTCACCAAATCTGGAGACTTCCCAAATCCTCATCCATCCTAGAGAGAAATCTGTCGACTGTTTCTGGTGTTAGTGGAGACTTTGGTGCTGTTTTGGACTCTGATGCACCAATCACTCTGTAGTTAGTGTCCTCAACGAGCTGCGGGTGCTGCTGTGAGCCCCTTCCCCGTCCCAAAGCACCCACAGACGGGCACTGTCTCGCTACTTTTTGCGACTTGGCAATTTTATTAATACAAAGCTACTAGTGACCAATTTAGCGACTTATTCAGATCATCAGGATAAAGGGAGAAATATATGGTCGGCCTAATTCATTTCCATTCATGTGGCTCAGGGTACAGTTCAGTCTGTGGGTCCGTGTGTCTCTCCGGTCAGCAGCACTGTTGTTATTATGTGACGCCGCAGGGGGTTAGAGGTCCGAGGTGTGGAGATGACGACATCGTTAACAAAGTATGGGTTTTCGCCGTGGGGGCCGTTCTCAAATATTCCCACTCTGGGACCTGGTTACAGAAAAGACCGTTTACAGGCTCCGATAACGCCGGCTGCAAAAATGTACGTTTACACGAAATCGCGTTCTTGTGTGGACACCACCTAAATCGCAATATTCCCTCTTTTTCAGATGTCTGATCTTTGGTCCTTTTCTCTATCAATTAAGGAAGCCAAATGATTCAATACTTTGACACTTTTTTGATGCAACATGTTTAAAACAATCTCCATTAATTATACATTCGGCAGTATCAAAAGTACTGAAGCAACAAAGAAACTACGACGCAGACAACACGGGCGACACAGACGATACAGCATAACTTACCAACGTTAGCTTAAACAAAAGGCACTGTGAAATCCTCCTGCCTCCCTGTAAATGTGTGACAACCCTGTGAGTTTTGTAATCAGACAACGACCAATACAGCTGTGGGCTTCGGCTGGACAGCAAAGTTAAAAAAAAACAGGCACTGTTGTGTGTGTGTGTGTGTGTGTGTGTGTGTGTGTGTGTGTGTGTGTGTGTGTGTGTGTGTGTGTGTGTGTGTGTGTGTGTGTGTGTGTGTGTGTGTGTGTGTGTGTGTGTGTGTGTGTGTGTGTGTGTGTGTGTGTGTGTGTGTGTGTGTGTGTGTGTGTGTGAGAGAATCTCTCTCATTCCTCAAATATAATTGTGGAATTTACTTTTGTGCTTCAAGAATATATTTTGGCTTCATCCTTTTTTTAAATAGAAAGAAATTCCTCCCTCTTATTACAGACTGTGATGAATTGTTTATGTGTGTGGTCTGTTCCTGGAGAATGCAAAGCACCCGGAGGGATGAGCAGGGGATGTCAGACACTTCAATGGAATACTTGTATTTCACTAATTTCGCTTTAAAAATATTCATTTTTGAATGAGTGCATTCTTTTTCCAGAGCCTCAGAGTCAGTCTGTCTTTATTTCCCCCAGTCCCTTTCTTTCTTCAACGCTTTCTCCCTCGGGCTCCTCCATAGCTGATTGATAGCACTCCATTGACACACAGTTGATTGGAATGTGTCGGGGACAAACAGTGGTTGTCAAGTTGGAGTTCATGAGGAGTTCGGCTATGAGCCGGACTCTCATTGGGATCTCTTGTAGCTCTTGTATGAAGTCATCCGTAGGCCACAACCACCCTTTTGACTTTCCCCAATGAAGCCATTGGGACAATTGTCAACTGGCTTACAAACAAGAAACCCACAGTGTCTGATAATGTAGTTGTGTTATCACAAGGTGGCGATGCTCCCTCTACAACAGTTTTATTATGAATTATTTATTAAGTTCATCACAAACTTTTTTGATCTAAATCAAGAAAGACTTTTTTTCTGCCCTGTCTCATGAAAAAAATGAGTTCCCAGACCTTGTTCGCTTGAGCTTGACATGTTTTCCAATACTCGTTGACTCTAAAGTGTGGTTTTGTGATTTATTTGTATTGAATTAAAACTGACTGGCATGGCATTGCTTTTCCTAAAAAATAGTTTTTTTTTCTTTGTCTGATGTGGTCGGTTTCTCGGCCTGTGCCAAGTTTGTCCTTTAGTCCAATGAACTGTAGGTAAAAGTTGCCAAGTTGTAGTCTTAACACACTGCTCTGTACACAGCAATAGAGGAATCTGGCTTCTGTGCTGTTCAGCAGTTTTATCAACGTGGCTGGGTTTCATGCTGCCAAATAAACACTCTCTCTGCCTCCTGCCAGTAGTGATTTATGGCCGAGTACATCCTTGCCCTGTCCTCTTTATCGCAAAGAAAAATAATTTTCCGATTGAAAATTGAGCAGAACTTTGGCCTTGAAGACAGACTCACCATTGGGGTAGAGAGACAGAATATTTTATTGGCATCAGCATTTGGATGAATGATGCATACCTTAATCTCACAGGACTGATGGACTGATTGATCTTAGATGCAGTTTCTCTCCCCTTCTCCTATGCATGTACAAGGCAGAGGTTGCCATTTGATGTGAAACACATTTAGAAAGCTATAATTTTAGATTTACATTGTTGACAGGGCCTACTTGTTACCATCGTGCCAAATGTCTTTTGTGTCAGACGAGGAATGCAAGCTGTTAGAGGCTGTAGAGTATTATATTTTTATGTGTCACATTTCTTATTCAAAGAATTAACACATTCTCTCATTTCAGCTTCTCCAATGTAAAGATTTGTTGCTTTACTCAACTTCTGCTTAAACTGAATTCCTTCGGACTGCTTCTTGCACAACACCCGCACTTCAGTCTGGGACTTTTGATGGTTATTTTTTCACAACTTTCTGGCAGTTTATACAACAAACAACCACTTCATAAATCAAGGGAATAATAAGCAGATTAATAAAATAATAATTTTTAGTTTAGGGTCTAATCACAATTTGCTTTAAGCTGAACTAATCAATATTTTAATATTAACAGTGGATCAAATTAAAATGTGTAATGTGAAAGATGTCATTCGGAGGGATGAAGTATGGCTTTACATACAGTTTCACTCGACAAAGCCATCTACCTGTCTTCACTGTCGTGCCAGCATAGTTCTGTAATTGCAACCCCATGACATTTCATAAAATTCTGAAGCAGTGGCGGCGATCAATTTGCATTTCGCCGCTGCAAAATGTACATAGCGGAAACCCTGGAACTGATAATGCCACAAATCGTCACACTCGAATGCCGACAGCGTTTATGCGACACTGGGGAGACTGTCTATAATGGTTCCAGGTTGCAAAATGTAAATAAATAATTTAAATTATTTAATTATATTTAACAACCTTGTGTTTGAGTTTTTATTGCAGATAAAACAGACCTGAAGCATGGATAAATGTTTCAAGTCGCGCTTCCACCCATGAGACACTGAGATGAGAGCTTGCACAGAGCCAGCGTCGACAGCCGAATAGATTAAACTGTTGCACGGGACATGTTCCCAGACAAATAAATAAGTAAATTAGCTTCTGTCTTACAGTTTCCACCAGAGGCTTAAAGCTGGAGGAAAAAATAAACTATTGGGTTGGGGAGGCTCAAGTACTAAGTTTGCAGCATTGTAGATATAATCCTTAAGTCAGGGGGCCAATGCTGTTACTGCCTGGATGGGACGAGTGTGAAGCTTCGCACCAGTATCTCATTAGGAGAAGGACTGCTGTGCAGAGGCGGACAGCCTGTTTCCAGAGACACCAGTTGAGTCATAGTAGGCCAACCACCAATTGGGGAACATGCCAAATGCTGCATGACTCAGACAGCCTCACATAGTGGCTCGTTCGCGAATTCAGAAACGGTTTGAATTCCTCATAAGAAAAACGAGTTTTTATGATAATTGGAGGCAGAGAAAAAACTGGTTGTATCCTGTCACTACATCTGTTAGAGCTGTTACCAAGGTCATGGCAGTCCTGGCAAGCGGTCCCCTGCTCGGAGAAATGTCCTCTGTTGCGGTTTTCTGGACTCCATTAACATCTTTGGAATACCAAGCATCACCACGGTTGGAACTCCTGAGTTTGGGTTTATTTCAGCCAAGTTTCTAGAGACTCCACTGAGTGGCTTTGATGGCAGTCTGTGTTGTTGTGGAAATCGGTCTAGAGCTTTCAAAGCTCATTTTGTATGTCCCTCACTGTAGTGCTCCACTTAATACTGAGTTTTGTGCGGAACTAACTATTTTAAGACACAGTTAAAAACCAGGCCTCCCTCAGTGGAAAGTCTGTTAAAAAATTGCTTCAGGTTTCTTTTTTAATACTGCAGCTGGATGCTACAGGCTGCGTAGCCTCACCCTGACACAGGAGGGCAATGTCAAAGCCTTGGGCTTGGGGTGAAAACCTATTCCAGTAAATATTTTGGCCTGCAGCAAGATATCTTATTAAGTCAGCTGAGTAAGACAGCACATCTTTAATCCGATCTGACAAAGAAATCGAGCAGAAATTTGCCTTCTTAATTTAAACGCTGTCTTTCATTTTCCCAGAGGCCACCCAGACTGTAAAAAAAAAAAGAAAAAAAAGAGGCATAATAATTTACTGTCACCTAAGAGAATATGGTGTCAAAGCCTGTGTTTGCCAGGATTGTAGTCAACCAAAGAAAAAGAAAATTCTACCTACTCTTCAACCCCTTGATTGTTGGATGGGAAGAAAAATCTATATTTACGTTATCTCTAGATGAATTAAATTTTCCAAAGTCATAAATCATCCAGAGCACTCTACCAGGTGGGGTTGTGTGTCCACTAGTGTTTTGTCTTGAGGGCAGTGTGTTATTTTTTACGAGGTGCTAAATACTGCTGGGTTGTATATACCTATTCGTATATGTCTTTCCTCCTTACACGCTTCAGCCTTCATCAAGAGAAGGTACATTTTGCCACCTTTTTTACTCCCGCGGATATTCCAATACAAAGCACACAGTGGGATTCTCGCAAAATCACTTGAGAATGGTGGGATCAATGCATCTTAGCTGGAAAAAAGCTCAGCTTTGTTGCTTTGTGGCAATTTCAGCTGGGATACAATGCTTTACTGGACACACGGCCTTATGAAATTGTCACCAGCAGTTGTCTAACTACTAAGGTTTTGGTCGGACAAAAGCATATTGAGTGACCAACAAACCAGAATATGTCAGCTTTGTGTTTACTTTCCACATTAAGATGCATCAGGTGTCCTGATTGCGTTGTGTTCACAGCTCGACTTCCTGGTAGCAGCCAGCTTCAATATGGCCTGTTGTTTGCAGCTCCCTCTGGGCATGACCCCTCAGCCAATCACCTCGCCTCTGCCTTAAGGCAGGCCTGGGTTTTTCTCTTGTTCAAACCACCTAGGACTGCAAGCCAGCCTGTCAATCACACCTCTAGACCCCACTGTGCTGCCTGACCCACTGGCACTCTTGCCATGGCAACGCAAATCCCAGCAGACCGAGCTGTCAAGAACAGGAGTTCTCAGAAATATGAAAGACAAGAGTCTCTGATCCAGTGTACACGTTTGAAGTTTGTGCCCTGGACCAAGATGTCTTGGTGATATAAATAATGCATCCCAACATTTTATTTATTACATTTTTTGTGAAATCTGTAGCCAAAAAACAAACTCATAAAATAAAGATTTCATAATCAAATTGCCACAAGAAAAATCTGTCTAAGATAAATTCATAATTTTGCTTGCTCAAAAGAGTCTAGTAGGAACACTGGGGAGAGCACTGTGTGGACTCTCTCTAGATTCAAAGTGGCAACAACTCCAAGCACTCTCAAACAACGCTCAGCATTAAAATAAGCAGCAGTGTGGCCTTTGCTTAAAATGTAATCGGGAGGAGACTGAATCAGGATTATCCTAAAACATTGTATACAATAATACAAAAGTAATCCCTCTTAATCATCATTAATGAGCCACTAGAACTGTGTGGTGGTGTCTGTATCTGTAGAGATCCCGTCCTCTACATGTATTTTCTGTTTTTCGTATTATTTTGCTGTGTTGGGATGTTTATGGGCGTCTACAAAGAGCCTTTTGACCCCGCATGGGTGTTTAACCGCTAGCCAATGACAGTGCACAACATGTGAAGCCCATTCTCATTCACATGTACTTGCAGGGGAAACACTAAAGCACATTAAAACACATGTGATGTGTGAAAACCTGAATAAATTGTAGGGTGTGTGTGCGCCTGCGTGTGTGTGTGTGTGTGTGTGTGTGTGTGTGTGCATGTTTGCGTGTGTGCGCGTGTTTATTTATTTGTGCTTTAGAACATAATCGCACTGAAACGATAAAAAAGTAAAGCTAAATTCCTCCGTCTTTTTTTTCTCTCACAATAATACAAATAAGATACATTAAATACATTTTATACCTTTCACGGGTGAATAATTGCACCTAATAATAATATCTAGCACAAGGTTCTTCATAGATCTAGCTTTTTCTTCCATAGTACACCAGATTGATATATTTGACTTTAAAATGTACAAAATGTTCTTCTGGAAGAGCACCAGTTGTAATGGACACATCTAAATTAATTGAAAAACATGACTTTTTCACGTCTCATCAAAATTATTTTAGGGATGGGGTGGCTGCTTGGATTTATGACCTCAGTCATTTGAAAATTCTGGCAACAGCCCTGATTTCATTCCCTAACTCAGTCATTCTTATACTTTTTCTCTCATGCCCCCCCTTCAGAAGCCAAAAAATAATAATCAAGGCCCTCCACCCTTGTCTAGACTGATTTAATAGCAATCTTTAACAATATTGGGTAAAGTACAGAGAAAATAAGCCAAGATGAATGGTTTAGCCTCTTGTTAGCAGGATAGTAATGCTAGCATCAAGCCACCCTTGTTTGTTTGTTGTCCATACACAACCACATTCATTCAGTTTTAATTCCCCCCCTGCATTGAGTCTGCGCCCTCCTTGGGGGACCTGCCTCCCAGTTTGAGAACCTTTGCACTAACCAGTCCTTTTCTTCAGTAGTATCTTAAATGTATCTCTCTCCCCCACCTTCTCTTGCAGGTCATCCTGATCCTGACCAAGTACTACCACGCTGACTCCACAAAGGTGCTGGAGAGCTCACTGTGGAGGTAGGCCAAACGTTTACACCGTCTTTACTCTCGTCGGATGTCTTTATGTCATGTCTGTCCTCGGACTCATGCAGACCTTTCATCAGCCAGCAGCTTCCCCTTGAATAGGGAGGTCAGTGTAGGTCTCAGTTATCTCTCTGCTGTGCTCTCTCAAGGAGACAAGAGTGATAGTGAGTGCAAGGCGGACAAAACATCAGCAGGCAGCTACGGCTAAAGTGGGGGACCGGAGAGTGGCGCTGCGAGGCAAGAGCAGGCATCTGTTTGGGCAGATAGCATATCAGCATGGCACAGGGCAGAACGGAGGGTACCAGCAGTGCCAGGGAAAGGGGTCAAGTCTGGCTGGCACAGCTGCCTCTTTTCGGCAAAGCTGCCCTTCGCCAAAACACTTCACACTTATCTCGCTTTGAGCGGCGAAAAAGGCAGTGCACCCATTCCACTCCACCTGGGAACAAGTTTATCCTGCACTCATAAAGATATTTTCATTGAATATTATCTTCCTCTTTATTCTACATCAGCTCCCTCCTGGGGTACTGCTGTGTAGCTGAAATATACTAACAAAATCCTAAAATAATATGAAAGACAGGGCTTATAACACTGGCTAAAATTAGCTGTCTAGAAGGCATTCGCTCATAGCAAAACGTGTCTGATGGTGGTACTTAATTCATGCCATTCACTTCACTAAGGGCTCCATGACTTCAAAGCATCAGCCTCTCATTAGCTCTGACTGCATGTCTCCCTGTAGGACAGCTATGAATAATGTACATATTTTTCTCCTTCCCCAGTTGATGTTTTAATTGTTGCAGTGTATGAATAATGCTAATGCACCACCGGACAGCCCACTTGAGAAAGAAAAAAACACAGCAAATGGTTGAATTTAATATGAATTGAACCTTAATTGGCAGAGACTGAAAAAGCTGTCCGGTTGCCTGTTGGTATCATTGTCCAGAAAGCAGAAATTACCATGAAATTAGCATGGGATCCTCTGACCACATATTGGTTGGTATTATGTGTAGGGTGTACCTCAGTTCCTTGTAGCTGTCAGCTTGGCGTCGTGTGTAGACAGCCACAAACCACTGACCTGTAGGCTTTGAAGTCCCAGGGCTGAATGATCAAACAAGGGAGATGAGGAAAGATGAATAGGTGTGCTGTCTTGCCCTGTCAGGTGGTGTAAATCAACATGCCAGGTTCCACACAGGGGGAAACTTAATAGCACAAAGAGGAGAAAAGTTTTTCAGGGCAGCTGATTTAATGAACTGAGGTCCTTTTACATCAGTGGTGGTCTACGGAGGTTTGCCTTGTGTCCATACGCAAAGCACACATCTGTGTCTTCACAGTTGAGCCACTATAACTGTGAGTGGCCCAGGTGGATTCAACCCAAACAACTAGGTTGGAGCCAGTTGGCGTCATTCTTGCTTCACTGTGCTAAACCACCTTAAAGTGGAATTCCAGAGTAAAATCCTCCCATGGTCTATTCCGTCAATTACATACATCCCATAAGCCACTGAGACAGTTTTTTTTCATGTATTAACTATTAACGGAGAAATCTGGGAGAGTTGCTAACAGCTGGACAAGGCTAACAATGAGTTTGGGGCAGTACGGTGAAGGCATTAAAACTACTCTTTTAACCACTAATATTGCTCAAAATAACACCAAACCTCTACAGTAGCATGATAAGAGTCCCTACACTGAAAACAATGCACCGACAATGTAGTTAGAAAACCCGGAGTTTATTAAAAGAGAAATCTCTACAGCAGCATGATAAGAGTCTCTACAGCAGCATGATAAGAGTCTTTACACATTAAACGAAGCACCAACAACATAGTTAGCAAACCCGGAGTTTATTAAAAGATTGTTTTGAAAGACTTGAACTACCAGCTCCTCTCATAGTAAAGTCCATTCGAGACGATTACCCATAATGATTTATGTAGGAAGTCTCCTCTTACAATTTATTCATTTATCTTTTTAAAGATCATGGGATGATTTTGCGCCGGAATTACACTTTAAATAATTACTTTTGGTCGAGTTTTAGTGTTTGACAGTGGTCCTTTCCATGCAATCCAGAGATCAGTTATCCAGTAAACAGTAGATTATTATTATTATTACAGTAGAACATAGTCCAGGACTATTTTGAATTGTATGTTAATAAGTTAGAGTTCCTGCATTAACACTAATTAACACTATTCCTGCTTTATTTATATATATATATATTTATTTACAGGAAAATGCCACTAATTATTACCAGTGTGGCTGGTATTGTTTTCACCTTGTGAGTCTGTTTGGGGGCAGATTTCTTCGCTGCAATGGCGTCAAAACCATTTATCATACAGTCACAAAACTTTACAGATGTGTAGTCCTGGGCCCAGGAAGAGGGGGATTAAAAAGTAGGGAAGGGGCCTTGGCCGCCCCACTTTATGCCCCTGACTCGATAACCATTGGACATCAGAATGCCAATGTTTGCATGTAGGTTTTGACATACAAGTGATTTACCCTGGTGTTTTAGTGAGTACAATGAACATATTTAGAGTGAAAAGTTCAATGTATGGAATAGTATAGTCCCAAATGTGCGTCACAGATACAGACAGATGGTTAACAGGCCATGTCAGTGGTGGTCCTGGGGCTTGGTAAAGAGCCAACTGCAGTCAGTTTGTGTCTGGGGTTTGTGTCATGAAGGTCAATTAGTACAAACAATGTGTACAAAGTGGAAGAGAAAACCCTGGACTGCTCCATGCACTATGTGTGTAAAAGTGCAAGCTTTTACGGTCTAATATGGACCATAAAAAGCACACTACATGCCATGTCTCTGTTGTCAGTGTGTTACTCCTACCATATCTGTTCTTCAGTCTGCTGCGGCCCTTCACATGGCTGGTAAAAGAGTTTCAGATATCCCTGATCACTTCATTTGTGAAGGGAGAGAAGAAAAGTGAATGACAGCTGATGGATCACTTAAAGCTTCTGTCTCTGAAGTGAAAACGTACCTGTAGGTAAATGACTCTGATCAACTGCCTGTAAGCAGGGCACTTTCTCTCTTTCTTTCTGTCTTTTTGTCTTTCTTTCTTTCTGTCTGTCCGTCTTTTTTCTGCCAATCTTTCTGTCTGTTTGTCTTTCTTTCCCTCTTTCCATCTTCCTCTTTCTTTCTGTCTCTTTCTTTCGATCTTTTTTCTTTCTTTCTGTCTGCCTGTCTTTGGTCTGTCTGTCTTTCTTTCTCTTTCTGTCCTCCTCTGTCTTTTTGTCTGTCCTTAAGTCTCTTTCTTTCTTTCTTTTTTTCTTTCTTTCATTCTGTCTGTCTTTCTTTCTCTTTCTGTCCTCCTCTGTCTTTTTGTCTGTCCTTAAGTCTCTTTCTTTCTTTCTTTTTTTCTTTCTTTCTTTCTGTCTGTCTTTCTTTCTCTTTCTGTCCTCTGTCTTTTTGTCTGTCCTTAAGTCTCTTTCTTTCTTTCTTTCTTTCTGTCTTTTTTCTTTCTTTCTTTCTGTCTGTCTTTCTTTCTCTTTCTGTATTCTTAATGCCTGTCTTTCTGTCTATCTGTTTCTTTCTTTCTTTCTGTTTTTTTTTCTATTTCTTTATTAATTTCTGCCTATCTGTCTTTCTGTCTGTCTGTCTTTCTTTCTTTTTTTGTGTTTCTTCCTTTCTCTTGTTTCCTTCTCTTCCTCGTTCTGGCCTTCTTTCAGACATTCTTTGTTTCTGTCTTTGTATCCGGAGCCTCAGTGATGTTGTAGATGAGTTACGGTAGTCATCGGTCTAAAATGAAAACACACACTGGACACTTAAAACTCAGATGTCCTGCTGTGTATATGTGTGTGTTTGAGCTACACATCTGTGTGTTACCATTCAAGGGAATTTTGCACTGCAAACAAGTTAATTAGTTTAAACGTGTTACATTAACCATTATACCAACTGTAAAACATTAACATCATAATACGCTTCATATAAGTCTAAACCCAATCCATAGACTATGGACAATACGTTATATTCTTACCTATACTTTCCAATTCTGCAACATGTTTTTGCCATGGGGTTTTAAGCACTTTGTTTGAATGAGACTGGGACCTTTACTGCGTTAATATTAATATATCAACATGAAGTAATTCGAGCATTGATAACTAAACTGCAAACATACAGCTTTTGGAGTTTTTTGCAAGGGCTGAACACCCACAAGGATTTTTGACTGAGTCTAGCTTGAGGACACTTCAATAACACATTTCTCTAATCTGAAGTTGTCTCTCCTCATCCTATTCCAGAGTTAAATATAGATCAAATTTGGATACTGCATTGGAGTAAACAGAGTGACTGTTGCTTGTAGATTAGGCAAAGATGTGAGGATTTGCCACTGCATTACTAAACACTGTGTTGACTGCAGGCTGACAGAAGTCTTCTGAAGACTCTGTTTCTCCAACTGGAGGCATAAAATACTCAGTAAACCTTTTTGATCCTCACACTGAGAGGAGCAGATGAACACTTTTCATGTATTGAATCCCCCAGTGAAAGTATTTATTTTTTCCAATGAAAGATAGAGCTTCAAATATCAGTCAGTGCTGTCCATTTGTGACTTGGTGAATGGAGTTGATTTTAATATTATATTTTGATCTGATTGCCAGAACATATCCTTATCTCTGGTCCTGTTTTAATGTCTTCAAAAAGTCTAAATCAAGTTTAAGAGTCCTCTAAAACCTGCAAATATATTATGTAAAGCGGCTGAACATGACATTTATAACAAAATCAGAGTTTGATTTACATTCAGAGTCTGTGCTGCAACACCTAGATAGATAGATGTTTCCTTTTAACCATGTAAATCAATTTTAAACAAACATTTGCATTGTCTTCAATGTGATAAATATAGACATACTATTCACATCACTGCTGGTATGCAATGTTGCCACCAAAATGTCTGGAAAACCGCATTATAAAATCTAATTTAGCAGTTTTCAGGGTCAGCAACAGTTACAATAACAAGCAGGATATGGAAAGTTTGCACTTTATCCAGTAACATGCAGCCAGTATTAATCAAGTGATGGAGGAGGATGGAAAGGTGCAGGAAATTCAGCTTACTTCCTGATTGGGCCTGAAATTAACTGGAAAATGAGAGCTTGTGGCTATGTATAGATTCCATAATGTGTGTCTGTTTACGCTACAGTGCACAGACTGCAATATAGAAGTGTTGTGCACATGTTTAGCTGTGTTTTGGCATATGTTTTGTACATGTATTGGAGTCAGATTGTTCACACACTGCGGTTGAGTGGGGCCTGTGCCTGGCCATCTGGAAGACATTTCCCCATTTCCTCCAACAATCTTCCAACAGAGAGGAACACGGATCCACAACTGCACACATCTGGAAGACAGAGAGTTCATTCTGGATTTGCTTCTGACTAAATTGTGAAAGTATACCCACAAGAAACAATAGTTGGCAGAGTTCATAACTGGAGAGGCTATCTTCCTCTCTGTCTTCCTCACACACACACTCACACTCACACACCACACTCTATCTTCCACTTTATTCTTTTTTATCTTCATCCCAAATTCATGGCCTTGCTAGAAGCTATTTTCCAAAAAGATCCCGACTTCTGGACCACGCACTGCAGAGAAAGGCACAACACTAGTGTTACAGGAATAGTTGATAACTCATGGTATTTGTAGTGTGGGATTTACAGCAATCTGTGGTTGATGTGAGGGCCTATGACATAGCTGAACACAGTAATCACACACTAGCTTTAGGCTATGTTCCAATCTGAAACTTACATCACTATGGCCACAAACCCTGCTGTAAGAGCTATATTCACCATTACGTGTCTTTTTTTTACGGTACTGAAAATTATATGGTCAGGACTTCTAAATACCCTGGTATACAGTAATATCCCCCAAGCGTAGTGTTAGATTAGCCGCAGACATGGATTTGTGTCTCCTGAGCTTCTTTACCAGCTACTTCTACCTCTTTTTTTTCCCCCTGCCGCCTTCACACCTTCATGACAAAGTCAGTACCAGTTGGGTCAATCAGTGGCTGCCGTTTCTCTGGTGTTGAAGGCCACAATTCTTAAAGTGAAATTCTGGTGTAAAATCATCCCAGGGTCTTCTTTGGCAAACACACTCACACACAATTTTTTTTTTTGTAACAACTTTTAAGGGCGAGATCCCGGACAGCCAAATGCGGCTAACACTGATTAGCTTGGGGCAGCACGGTAAAGGCATGAAAACGTATTTTTTTTAACCACTAATACTGCTCATGATGACACCAAACCTCTACAGCAGCATGATAAGAATCCTTACACATTAATCGAAGCATCAATGGACTCCTTCCTTTTAGAGTGCATTTGGTAAGGGACTTGAATGGACTTAACTATGAGAGGAGCTGGTTTCAAAAAACTCTTTTAATAAACTCCGGGTTCACTAACTATGTTGTTGATGCTTTGGTTAATGTTCAAGATGCGCTGGAGTAAGGTTATCACAATCCCAAAACTTTAACCTTCAATACAATACTAGAATGAAAATAATGATATATTCTTTCAATACCACGGTGAAAGGAAAAAAATGTCCTAGGTACACCAAAAAAGTCACTGAACACAAACCAGCACAGTCGATTTTTTTTCCTGATGTTTCATCTGTGCAGCCTTGGGTTGACAATCTGAATGTAGATTTTCTTATAGCTTCTTCGATACTTTTGACAACCTTACGCTGGAGGCCATTTATGTGAAAGGCCTCAAGTTGTTTCAGGTGACGGCTATAAAGCATCAGCATAAAATCTGATACAGACTTTCAGTGTTCCCAGAGGATGGATTCTTATTTGAATTTGGTAATGATAGCAAAGTCGAAAGTCAGTGTTTTTAATTCTTAACCAAGAAGAACTTACGCTTTCATGTTTGTAAAGACAAAAGAAAATGGAATAGATTTCAAAGCAGCCAATAATGAAAATAATGGAGAGAAAAGACTTAGAGGGAGAAGACTCTAAGAAGAAGAGTGGTTTTTGATTAGTGAGCATTAATCGATGTTTTAACCCCATGTCAGCCATTTTAATACTGTTTTGTGACACTGTGGAGAAAGAGAGGAAAGAACAAGAAGATGGAGGATAGAAGCAAAAGGAGGAAATTGGGTTTTTGAACGAGCATGTGAAGTGTTAATTGCACTTTAGAAGCAAAACATGTCATAGACTCTCAGAGAAGAGATGGGAAAATTGCCCTGTCAACACCGCTCAGTTATGACAAACTGCACATGTACTCATTAGATTATACAGAATGCTTCAGTTTCTACTTCTACTTCTCGGCTGTTCTGTCTGTTTCATCACGCCCACCTAAATGATACAAGCAGAATAGATTTCCCCAATTAAATGGCACATCTGGGTCTTGTGGTTAAAGAAAATGGTTTGCGCGATCAACAGTTGCATGGGGAGAAGTTAGGTGGAAGTACACATACGTTTCAACACGCACACACACACACAAGGCCCAAGCTTTCCGCTGTGTGCTTGTATATACAGTAGCAACAACAGGAAACTGGGACTAATCCTCTAGTTCTTATTTGTAGCACGTTTACTTTTTTACACTCAGTTGAGGATAGAAAACACTAGGGCTACCTCGACCAAGGATTTTCTTGGTCCACCAGTGGTCATCAATAAAGAGCGATTAGTCGACTAATTGACATATATAAATAATTCAGCATAATTAATAATCATTTTACATATTTTATTATTTTATTTAACATGGGCAGGTAGCTAGGCTAACTCCACTTACATGTTTAAGGTGGGCGGTCATGTTTGTCATGGAAGAGTGATAGTTTCTCTTGCAAAGTTTGCATGTGACCTTCTTAGGGTCATCCTTGTTCTTTTCAAAGTGATCCCATATTTTAGACGTCTTTG
>NC_139847.1:15422491-15434991 GCF_963691815.1 Echiichthys vipera | reverse complement strand
GTATGCAAACTGGCAAGGGTCCCGACTGGCTGAGATGTTGTCTGTGATTTGCTGGAGAACCGGTTTCTCAAAGCACTTCAGGGGCTGAGTGCCGCAGGGCAGTAGTCATTTAGAGTGCAGACTTTTTTTGACGATAGTGGCTGCCTTGAAGCAGGTGGGAACACTCCTGTGACACACACACACACATGTTCTAAGTACACAGCCAGAGATGTTAAAGCATCATTACCTAATTCCAGCACTTCCAATACTTTTTGGTGTAAGAGAGGTGGCATAAGTGAGACCCCCCCGACACACACACACACACACACAAACACACAAAAAATATGCTGATGGTTCTGATCCAGGGAGTTTCAATGAGAGAGGAGAAGGGAGCAGGTCCAAGGAAAAAGAGCTGATTCACTAATTTGGCAAGTTGAGAACAGACATGTCCTATACAGGAAAGGAGCCAGCAGCTGGTGAAAGATGGGTCCAGAGCAGGGACGGAGCCTGGAGATGAGTCTCTGGGTCCTTTACTCATGATCGCTTGGAGCTACCGGCCCCACTCAGAGTGAGCTCCCCAGCTGGCTGCAGAATTAGCTGATAGGAGGCCAGTTTTACATTTGGCCAAATGAGAAGGGAAAAGAGAGCAATCAATGAAAGCAAATGTTGAGTGGGGAAAGAAAATTGATATACTTATGTATTGCAATTCTTCCTGACAGATTTTTTAAAATAGCTTCAATTGCTTCATGTTAGTCTGTGTGGAGGAAGAAGGATGTCACTGCTGTTATTGTTGTAGTCCATGAGTAACGTGATGCCACATCCATTGCTACCAAAACAAGCAGAAGCAAGGAAATACCGATGCTCCGTGGAGATGTAACCTGCACACACATTTTAAATCCAAAGAATGGTAAACCCTAAACATACAGTAAACCCTAAACATACAGTAAATATGTTCAAATATGTTTACTCTATCAATAAAAAGATTTTCCAAAGTAAATGTCTGATTCAATTTTTCAACATTTTTCAACAAAAATTGCAATAAATCATAATATCGAATGGCAATACTTAAAAATCTCAATATATATGGAATGAGCACCCAAGTATTATGATAGTATCAAATCGGGAGCCGAGTGAGGGGTTTCAGAGAGCGTAAATGAGCAGTAGGAGGCCTTTTGGCATGTCAAATTGCATCATGCTTTATTTAAGACAGTGTTGTACATTATTGAAATTGTTGCTATGATGTTTATCATGAATAGGCTATAGTGTAAATATAACTCCATTAAAATTAAGCATGACTGGACTGTTATCTGGGTGGAGTACAGGGTGAATCCATATAATGACTTTAAAGTTATAGTTAATTTTAAGTGCTTTGAGATAGATTTCCTCATGGGATATTCTGGTGAAATAATTGGGATGACTGTTTAGTTTTGAATTCTATTATAATTGATCTTATGTAACTTCTAGGGACCAGCAGCCATTGTGGTGGCCAAGTGACAAATTTCCAGAAATGGATGAATTCTTGACTCAAGGGGATACCATGAAGAACCCATTTGTGCTTTAATTTTATTCCCCAGAGTAACTTTGTACATATTCTTTCATTTATTTTATGATGTAGAGTGTGGGCTACGCTTCAGTGAGCTGTGCATGCTGATACTGTGAAAGGATCACGGTGAGCAGGTTTGCAGTGGATATTTTGTTTTGTGTGTTACTGGAAAGGAGAAGAATAAGTCTTTATTGAGTTTTCATCTTCATTACACTATACTCTATGTACACTAGCAGCAATTCCCACCAGTATCAGAAACTTGTAGGACAAAACAAGCTAATCAGTCACAGTTCTTGCAGTCTCCATGTAGGATCTTCATAGCTACCATAGACCAAACATGCAGTTATAACAGGGATGAAAAGCCTGCATTTTGATAACTGTAGAGCACTAGAGGAATACAATTTAACGAGCATTGAGAATTTTTAAATATTAGCAAAATTGTGCCTGCTTATACAAGTTTAAATGGTTTTGAGTGGACCCTTCTCCACTGCATGACTTTGTGTATACTCGCTCATTAAATTCGATTAGATTCTCAATTCTCATAGATTCTCCTCCATATGAGATACCATTTTGCAGCACTGCATTTGGGAAATCAGCTTTTTCTGTAAAAGCCACAAATCAGTGGAGCACCCTGCCTGACAATGTGAGGAGCAGCAGCTCTATCGGCACTTTGAAAAGAAACTTAAAAGCTGCTCAGCTCTCGTCTTCATTTCTGTCACCAGTCTTCATGACTTGCTTTTATTCAGCGGTCATGCATTTGTGATGTGCTGTTGTGTGCATCTCTGTATTGCATGTCTTGTGTGTACTATTGTGTATAACTCGAGCCATAGTAAGTTTTTACTCTGTACTGTTAAAATTAGCCAAAATTAGCCACTATACATTGCTGGTCATTCAGATCAAATACCATAGCAGTAGCCGTTTGACTAGTGGTGTGTTTTATTTCATATGAATTTCACTTTATAAGAGGAACAATTTGTTATATCGTCTTTCAGGTCATATCGCTTTGAGCTCGCAAATTTTCTATGAAAACCTTAGAAAAGAAGGCTAAGCTTTGAGTTCTATTGATGGTCTGATGATTCAAGTATGGCAGTCATACAATGTGTTTTTATTGGACCATTTGTAGTATACGTTTAATCTGTTGTATGCATTAGAATATACCTGTATATAATAAAACAGAATCATATCCTGCCAAGACCTTAACTGATTTTTATAGTGTATTGGTTGTATACTGTATATTCTCAGCAGAGTATCTGCAGCTCAGAGGTGCTCTTTTATACGTCATACTTTGTGGAACATAGGGTTCTGCAAGAAGAAGGATGGATGGATGGATGGATGGATGGATGGATTGAATAATAGACTGAGAAGCTGAAAATCCACTGCAATTGCATAGAGAGAGAGAAAGAATTATTGAGTGAGAAAGTAGGAAAAAAAGCTGAGTGAGGTGTGAGGAGGAGGGACTGGCCTGGTGTGTGAGGGCTGTGATAGTGGCAGGAAAAGGGCAGCATGGTTCTATACTCCTCCTTGTCCTGCCGACCCCTCGGGGTGCACTTGTCACTCTCCTTGACACATACACACCCTGTACACACCCTATTGTATAGCTGGATTGCCTGAGGCGAGAGAGTGAAAGGAACTAGGCCAGGCTCCTTCAGCACTGGCTATCTCAATAAAAAATTAAGCATATGGCCTCCTTTCAAGATGGCTGCTCAGACCCTACAGCTTTCCAGCATTCCCCCACTCTTAAAACTTAAACACACACTACGGTTTGTGAGGTCTGGGCAGAAAGCCTGGAGAGGGTGGCTGACCAGAGGCTGAAATGAGCCAAACTCTGACTGACTTCACACAGTCTGCATTTCCCAGGAGGCCTTGCTGCTGCGGCTGCCCCAGACCACCACCTCCTTTAACAAACACCCTCCCTGTCTGACTACAAACTGCAAAAGGCAACAACACCAGCATCACTCAGGCCAGGCATTCCGCTTGTAATACATTCATTTAAATGCCGTCAACTGTGTATATACAGTGGGAAAATCAAAATTGCATCTGACAGGAGATTTAATTATATTTGACTGCTGGCATAGTTTTTTTCTCTCCGCCCAAATAGTCATTCACTTCACCCACGTTTCCCTGGCCAAATTAAACCACACAAGTCCAACTCGCACAACCTGAGACTATGGAAAGCCCACCAGGGGTGGAAAAAAAGGACTGTCCCCTATATGAAATGACTAAGATGATACAACAAGATTTGGGGCTGAAGGGAGGGAGCTTTTGCTTTGCTTAATCTAACTGGAGCTTCTTAGCAGCTTTTCTGATTGGCAAGCAAGGGGAAAAGTTTTTAATAGTGTTTTAATTAAAGCTGCATTTTACTCGGCTTACGGCGCGAAGCGGTCTCTGCATCCTCCCTCTTTGACTTCCCCCTTTATGCTCGTCCCTCATGCCCTGCAAAACAATATCCATCTCAATGATGGAGGATGTCAAGTGTGCTATTTTAGCTGTGCATTACTGTTCTGGTCTACTGTTTTTTATGTGCTTGTCTCTGTTCTTTCATTTCTTTGTTCTAAATGAACCCTAAAGGTAGCTGATGTTGTGTTGCTGCAGATGTCAATTTAACAGACATCAATGCACATGATACACCTTGTTCTTTTGCAATCTGCAACTGGGAATACTCTGCACAGTGTTAACACTGCATGTAAATGTTTGGTCGTCTCATCTCATCATCACCACTTCAAAACAGTACATATATGTTTACATACAGATTTTTATATGGATTTTTGGGGCTGATTCCAAATTTAGAGGGGAAACATTTTGGGAATTTTGAGATAAAATTAAAATGGAGACAATTTTGCTCCAATACGACTCTGCACATTTACTCATAAGGCTGCTTTGCTACACAAATAACTTTATTGAAGAGTATTCTACATATATAGTTTGTATTACATTGTCAACCAATTCTTGAAATATCAATATTAATAATGAAAAAATAAAATTGCTGACTATTTAAATTAAAAATACATAAAAACAAATAGCTAAATAGTAGGATGATGGCTGGATGGATGGGTGGATAGATGGATGGATAGAACGCAGACACTCAAGAGACATCAAGGTTAATGCACCTCCTTCTCAACATCCTTAATGCTTCAGAGAGGGGCAAAGAGGCAAAGTAAAGACGGAGGACAGCTTGTTTACTTCCAAGTGGATGGAGGCTGATGGGGATTGCTGCTGAAAGGGACCAAGCTCGGCTGCCTCACCGGAGTCATCTACACAGTGCATGTGGAGTGCAGGGCAGAAGAATGAATGGATTGATTGTCGCCTGTCATGGAGATTTGACTTTGAAAAACTCCGGATTTTCATTGAAAGCACTCATCTGCATGGCTGAGGTGATCTGAAGCACATTATTGCAGCCCCCGTATCATTTGGATTTCCATCTCCGAACAAGAGGCCTTTCAGGGAAACAAAAAGCCCCAAAACCCCAGACAATCAGGGAAAGATTGCATAATGCTCATTTGGCCGCCGACTGGGACATTTGGCTCTGATTTGGCTCCTCTTTAACCCGCAGAAAAGGAAAAATCAGCAAGGATTTGGGCTAATCCTCTTAGCCCGATGCTTTCTCTCCTGCCGACTGTGTGTCGGCAGGAAGAGAACGTGAACTCAGGCATTCGAACCCCCGACTGAGCCAAGCTCCACTCCCCGTCAGCGTATTTTAATTGTGAAATGAATCGTGATCGCTTACTAGGGACTTGTTGGCCAAGGGGCTTTTCCCATTGGCCTGCCGGGTTAGAGATCCTGCCCGAGTTCTGAGCCAAGACAGCAGATGACAGTGTGATCAGAAAGCACTTATTCTCTGCTGCCTCCTGATCCATCTATCTCTATCTATCGCTATGATTTTCGGGTAAGGACAGACATCAGGGGGGAGCTAAGAGCACTACAATAGCCATAAAAAGATTGGTGTGCCAGATCTAATTATCAATAACATTACAATCCGACAAATAACACTGGCAGATACACTGGTATGCTGGCAAGTGGTTTAAAGCTTTTTGAGGGGAGAGAAGCTGGAAACCCTTGTTGTGGAAAGGGACGACTGGAACGCCTTGCTTAGCCTACTGCTACCATGACCTATCAATGGAAAAGTGGCAGAAAATAGACAGAATGGGTGGATGGATGGATGGATGGTATGACTTCCCCAAAAAATGCCCAAAAATGCCAAAGCTGTACACAAAAAGCTTATGTTCAGATTATTGAAACTGTATTAAGAGCAATAACGCTTTTGTTTCACTCTTCTCTCTCAGTCAATTCCTCTTTCTCTCTTTCTATTTTAATCTTCTTTTCTCACTGCTCTCTCCATCTGTCTGTCAGCGAATTCATTACTCGCTATCTGAAAGATGTGGTCTTTTCAATATAGCTGCTTTTACCATAACTCCCACTCATACACAAAAAGGCTACAGTTGACAGTGCAAGACCAGACTTTGAACAATAAAGAGGGTTCGGCAGAGGGAACCAGGAAGAGATATTAATCAAAGAGGGTAATTCATTAAAACCAAATCAGTTCAAGTCTTTCTAGTCTAAATGTGCACCCTAGTGTGAAGTCTGAAAATGTAGGACTTCAGTGACATGTGGATTCATTGTTTAGTATTTACCAACTATTCTAATAAAAGATACATTAATTAATCATGTAAGACATTTTGATTAAAAAATGTCTTCAGCCTCTCCAAAACAGCAACATTTCCCAAAAATATTATATAACATTGAATCTCTTTAACCAAATCCAGGGGTCAATAGCATTAAACAGCAAAAAACATTTTGTGAGCCTGAGAAGTTGTCAATGAGGAATTGTGTACAATGGATTGAATCAAGTATTATTTGAATTTAAAAGCGCTCCATGCCTGAAATCTGTGGCACTGTGCGTAAGAACTTTTTTGCAAATCACTCACTTAGGCTACTGTATGTGATCATTTTATATAATAATAATTTTTCTACGATCAAAATCTATCCATCAAATCTGTTTGTAATCAGGTTTCTTCCATTTATTACATCGATTTATTGAGTAATCGGACAAAAAAAAGATATACAAAATGTATACAATTTTGCATAAAAATGTATTGCAATTTAAAAAAAAATATATTATGTCCGGGGTAGGCTTATTTGGTCTGGTAACCTAACAGGGGTGGGTGTGTGTGTTGTACACCTGCAATTTACCATGAATAAGTTTACTATTTAAACAAGGCAACCGCCCTCCTTTAACCGAAACAGAGGCACTCGGTGAAGTGGTGTTAACAACGGGCTGCTTTCGGCTCAGACGCTGAATCATCTGGTGTGGTATGCCAGTTTTAGTTTGCAGTGGACACATTGTACCTTTTTGGCTTCTTTTTCAAGTGTGAAATGATCCCAAACTTATTCTCTGCCTTTTCCGGATGCAGTGGTGTGCATCTGAAAAAACAGTCCATGTGGAAAAATGATCCATGCGCTGAACAGGCCGCATAAAACGCAAGACAGGAATTAAATTAATCATCGAGGCAGGGATCTTGCTTCGAGGATTTTCTTGTGAACAAGTAACTCGAGTTACTCAAGTAAGTGTTTCAGCCCTAATTTTTTCACTGAGCCTCCCCTCAAAACTGTTTGAACCCTGGAGAGTCCTGCCTCACATTTTGAAAACCTCGGATCATGGTAATTGTAAACAGGAATAAATGTGCGGATAAATATTTTTTGGCAAAGGATGCTTTTCTTGGAGACATTATACTTTTTTAATGCTAGAGATGAGAAGTCCAGTTGTTTAATCGCCACCAGCGAACTAAACCCCCCGACCGCAACCACGACTGACAACAAAAATCAATAGTTCTCTTCATTTTAAAATGATTGAAATAAAAGCTGTTGATGCTACAGCAGTAGAAAGCTTCATTTTTCATCAGGTAAGTGTTAAAAGACTTATTTCAGAAGCTTAATGTTTAGTTCTGCTTCCTCTGTCAACTTTACAACTACAATGCTTAGGTTTGCTCCTTAAAGGGATACATTTCTATTGATTTAAATCTAGCTCTGTGTCATGGCAATGTGGGCAGTGTGTGCAGATGAACTGTGTTTGGCTTCCTGCCGTTGCAACAGGCACACAGAGTGCAGACCTCCTCTCCTCCATGGAGCAGAAAACACTCATACGTCAATACAATACATAATTTAAACGCACCGCAGCCTATAGGGAGTGGTAGAGCGGGAGGTGAAGGAGCTGGTCTCTAAAGCTGAGAAAATAATTAATTTGAGTCGGTGGATGATTTATATTGTGAGTGTCTGCAGAAGCATCCTTGTTAGCTGTTGTGTAGGATGTTAAAGTGGTACAGAAGGCCCTTCATCCCATGTGACTGCACATTATGGAGTCACCAAAAGTCAATCTGGTGTAAAAGATTAATTTACATGGAATCATGTCAACTCAAGAAGTGGACAAACTATACTTCAGTCAACACTACTCCTATGCAGTTAAAGTAAACCTGTTTGCACTGTATCGGTTGGCGATAAATGAGCAATTAGTTGCTGTCTTGATTTTTGATGAAATACCAGAAACCTATGTATAATCCTGACACACAAGCCATACACACATGCTGAGATCATTTCCACTTCAGCCACTGACACCATCACCGTGAAGCGCTAGAGCCAAAACAAAATTATTGCACGTCAACCCAAGTGGCACCAATAGAAAGATAGTTATGACAAATGCTATCTCTCTGCGTGTTTGCTGTTGCAGCCCCTCAGCTCTTCTCTCTGCATTAATGAAGCTCTGCCAGATTGTTGTCCTCTCTTTACCATGCTCAAAGTCCTTTTGAATCCAGTTCCGTGGGATCTGACAGTTTTTCATTTTTTTCTGTTGGTCCTGTTTGTACACTGATACAGTCTGGAGGACACTGACACTGGTGGGACAGACGCTTGGCATGCAGCCTGAGCCACTGCAGATCGGTGACATCGACGGTGATATCTTGGAAGCTGCTCTCGACTGTGTTCTGTACTGTAGACTGTAGTGCAGCCTCTGATTGGCCTGACCGTTTTCTGACCTCTCACGTCAGGAATCACTTATGTGATTATGAACAAATCATTGATTGAATGAGTCATTCTCAACACACACATAGTAAATGTCATAATGTCTTAGATTACACACTTTCTTTAACTTTTGGCCTCTTGGTGGTTCAAAAATGAAGGTAAGGGAGTCACCAAACACCATTCATGTCAATCTGGCCAGCAGTTGTAGAGATATCTTCCTCAGGAGTGTTGGAAAGAGGGACAAAATGCCTGACGGACATCGCCATCCTCAAACATTCCTTTTAATATGATATCCATATGTACATGTCTTTTTCTAAAACACTCTCCAGCCTACATTACCCACCTCTTAACCTCTCCCCTTTGTTCGGCCTCTCCATGTCTGGCTACGTGCCAGCATGCCAGGCTGTTCTCCTGACACCCTGCCTCCCCTGCATCACTATATCGTCCCCAGAGCCCAAGTGTTCACCTCTCAGCGACCCCGTTCCAACACACTTTCCACCAGAGCCTAATCCAATCAGACACCCCGGTCATGTCGCCCCACAGCCCTCTTACCTTGCACTTAGCACAGCCCCATCCAGGCTCCCTCATGGGTGCTGTCTGTCAGCCGTGCTGTGAAAGGCTTATTTCAAGGCTACAAAAAGCCTCTTCAGCCCTAACTGAGAGAGGCTGTGCAATAGAGAGGACACTCAGGCAGGAAGAGAGACTGTCTATGTCTGTGTGTTCATTTGTTTCTGTACTCCTAAGGCTAGGACATGAAGGAAAATATTGAACAATTCCAAACCCAAAGCTCAGTTCATACAAGCATGTGTAACTCAGTAGGTCAAGCCTTGTTGTCAGCCCAGCCGTTGTGTTTGTGTGTGTGTTTGTGTGAATACCTTTGGACAAGACAGTGTGTATACTTGAGTTGCTGTGCGTAAGCTGAGGTCAGGGTATGTTGGAGTTATCTTTGAAATCTAGCGGACAGCCCACAGGGAGCTGTGTGAGGCAGCTGAAGCAGAGTTCAGGGACAGTCAGTCTGTGAGTGCAGCTCCCGGCTTAGGTACTGAAATCCAAACCCTATCATCAGAGTCAGATAAAGAAGACATCATTGTCAGCTCTCTGGTACACTAAGCTACTGTAGGAGGTGCAAAAGGCCTTAGTGCATGTTTGAGGTCTCTGAAAAAATTAAGAGATTAATACTGTCCAAAACACTGTAGTTGAATGAAGCCCGAGTTTTTGGGCTGAGCATCTCTCCCTTATAACTCGATCTGATATGTATCTAGATACATGGGCCATGATATGATTCAGGGAACTGTGTATTTTAATATATAACAATTTGATGCAATACGATGCAAGCAACTTCTTTGTTCGATATAGACTACATACTCTGTACTACAATTATATATTAAACACTTAATATTCCATAATAATAAACAATGAGAGAAAGCACGATGACATCCAACCACCAGATGGCTGTTGCAATCTCAGCCTCCCCCTGGCAGTTTATTGGGAAAATGCGTATGTGGGACAGGTGTATTCTTGGTAGTGTAAACAAAAGTGTAGTGTGGTAATCAGTCGGAATCTACGACGTGAACGTGATGGTGATGCAGTCCATTGCAGTCCTCTCACAATACTCATGATATCAAAATCTCATTTCTTGTGTATGGTTGTATTTTTCTGTTTAGGTCTAAGAATATGTCCTTTATTGACATTTGATGAATTCATTTTGTTTATTTATTAGACGTCAAAATCTAAGCGAGCTTGTGAAATGCCGTGAACTCTCCAGCTCCATGAGCAGGAGAAAAATATCTTTCTCAGTCAATATAGCTCGCACTTGGGGATTTATTTCTCCAATTGACTACATTCACCATCAGCACTGATTCGATATACTCATAAAAAGTGGCCCATTTTCCCTTTAAAAAGACTGATATCTTTTCAGTGATTAAATGAGCAGTGGCTATGATCAATCTGCATTACATTTAGAGATGACTGACCTAAAGTCCAAACTGGATAAAAGTCTGACCGGATGGAAATCTCTACTAAATAAGTCAATGATAATGGGATGATAGAAAGTCTACGTGGCCTTTTATGATCTTTTGTTCTCAGCTTTGCATTTGACTGCCTAAATAGCTAGCCTTGTTGTATTTGTGTGTGCATTTAGCAGATTGATCTCAAGCTAATTTCCAAATCATATCAGCTCCTGTAATGGGTTTAAATTAATTATCGATGATGTATTATCATAGTTATCAGTCCAGCTCAAACAAAGATGAAAAAAAACTAAACGTAGTTTAGCTGCCGTACAACCCAATTATTCTCCCATGGATCATTAAAGTATCATAATATCACAGGCTTAAACATTTTGCCCACACATTCTGAAAGACTATTGCAGAGCTGCCAACGTGTAATGTCCTCTATTTAGTTTGGAGTGAGATTGGTCAGTCATTGCCATATTAATGCTATGAAATGATTTTCAAAGCTTCAAACGATGTGCTTGGTACCCTTTCAAAATACTGTACAGAATATTCTATCATTATATTGTCGTCTGTCACTGTAATGACGTTTTGCTGTGAAACAGTTAATGTGTTGTTTTGCAGTATTTACTACCTGTTGTGCAGGATTTCATAGTCAGGTTGTTAAATGGACCAGTTTTTTTTTGTTTTTTACCCTTCTGCATGCATGAAGTCAAAGAAGTTTTTTATATCACCTGTTGAAACAGCCTAATTGCATAAACCCTTTGTGAAAGAACACGATATATTTCTCTAATGCCACAGAAAATCCTCCTTAAAAATAAAGCAGTTTATTCAGTCAGTGGAATGGAAATATAAATTGGGTGTATCTGGTATTGCCAGATAAATTCGTAAATGTGTGTTAGTCTGGAACCTCTCATTTAATTTTCAATTTCCAAGGAGTGTTATCAACAGTGCAGACCAAACTGCCTCTGAACATAATTGGATAGACCTACAACCAATCAGAGCAACAAAACATCATAGCGCATAGTGCTGAGTTGGGGCGGTGCTTGGTCCGTTTTGAAGCAGGAAAACATTGGTTGCCAGGACACAAACGTTCTCCTACAGTACATTAAAATGTGTTTCTGAAAACATTTTAGGAGAGGAATAGGCAATACAGTAACAGAATCTTGATTCATGTTTCATTAGTACTGTCTAGTTTGACAATTTGATCGGAGTTTTTTGAGCCTGGTAAGCTGCACTGGACGGAGAACACCAGTTACGTCAATAACTATGATGCTCCTCTGTCAGTCATTGTCTTAAACCCGCCCCACATGAGATAAGCAGTTGTCATTGGCTTACCCAGGATCTGGCTGCCTGGAAATCTGTCAGAATGGGGGAGGGGCCAGACGTACCTGCCAGAGCAAATGAAACATGAGCTCGGCAGATTTGTGGGGTGTCCAGGTTTGGGGATTTCTGCTGTGTGCTGAGAAAGGGTTTTCATCTTGTTAAGGGGACATTTGAGTGAAAAATAAAGTTAATCCACTGGGTCTTCACACCCTTGATGATGGAAGTACATGAGGGCTTTTCTGTTGGCTCTCGCTGCAAACAACAGAGCAAGTAGCATGCTTTGCTTGTACATTGAGACCGATCTGCAAGCTAGCCAGGGAATCACAACGGCAGACAGCAAAGTAGATTCGCTAGGTATTCTGTGACCAGAGAGAGTCACCTAACTGCAGGTGGTTATATACTATTGCAGCAACCCCATAGGACGTCATATGAGGCTGCAGGTCTGACTAGCTCGTACACACGTTTTCTCATAGATTTAGCAGGAGGAAAATAGAGGTCTTTTTTTTTTTCATTCCTAGGGGGTCTCTAAGTATATAAGGGACACAAATGTTCATTTTAAAAATGCATATCGCATCACATGTAACCTTTAAAGCTGCACACACATCTGCATTCTAGCCCTCGCAAGGTGGTTTGGCCTTTCATTAATTCACAATGAGAGGAAGAGTGTGAACGCGGGTTATCACACATACACACAC
>NC_139847.1:15387491-15419991 GCF_963691815.1 Echiichthys vipera | reverse complement strand
GCGGCAGCACATTTAGCCAAGGACGAGCAGAAGTGGGCACATTTGAATCCAAATGTGCTTTCTGTGAGCATTCCCCACAATAATGAGCAGGCAAGGTGATAAGAGAGCGCTGGCTCACCCACCTTGGAATGCTTTCTGTGTAATTGGAGCCAAGATGGTGTCGCCGGATTGTCGAGTCAGAATGGAGACAGCGGTTTAAAAAATCTCAGCACCATAGCAGCCCGACGATAAGACTTAACTGGTTGTCATGATGGGAGGAACAAAGCATCGCTCAAGCTGGGAGAAGAAGTTAAAACACTTTCCTTCTCATGTGGAAAATGCGAAACGTTTCACATAAACTGTAAAAGGGAATGTTCAAAATCTAGACTCAAACATGTTAGATTGCATTAGTGTTCGAGTCTACTTGCCAAGGGACTGCAGATGGAAATTTGCTCTAGTGGCTAAATCTGGTGTATCGTTTCTTTTTGAATCAGATTATTTTTGTAAGCAGTACCTGACAAATGCATGTAATAAAATCAATGAATAAAACACAAAGGTGAAAGATCCTTTTCTGTCAGGGATCCTGGACTTACTTACTTACTTGAGGAGATCAGGTCTTATAAATCACTTTTAGAAAAGAAATCTCTCCACACCTAAATGTGTGACAAGTCGTAAAATAGCGTAATCTTGAAAACAACGAGAAGAACTCCGGCAGGCTGTCCACTAAATCACTTTTTAAAACTATAATGAAAAAAAATCTATTGCACTAGAAATACTTGCCTGCGTGTTTTAAGGCTGGGCTTTTAAAAAAAATACAAATCAATGTCAATGTTGCATGAGGAGAATGAGGAAAGTCTTGCGTCAGGGCCTTACATGTCAAAGTACAGTAAATGATATAAGACTTTCCCTTTGCCTCCCACACAACAGTGCCTTGACATGTGGATAAGCCGGGCCTCACCGATTTCACTGCGCTACGATGACTCTCTTTCTTTCGCACCATTTTCCTTTTTTCTGCTGTAAAGCTCCTGCCACCACCAGTGCCCCTGCAAGCTTTGGGTCAAATCCTTCGAGCAAAATTTAATGGTGTCTCCTCCTCCTTCATGCTCAGCAGAGATATTAATAATAGAGATAGAGAGGTTAGTGGATTGCATACAATCTGCTCTCACTAAAGATCGTGGATACAATAAAGATTACCCCCTGAGTTGGGATTGCTTTATAGGTGTGTAAACATAGTCATTGCAGTGTGGCATGTAGACTTTTAGAGCCATCTGAGTTGCATTTTATTTATTAAGAGATGAAAGTCCTTCACGGTGATGCATGTCAGCTTTTACAGCCTTGGATGGTTGTACTTCAGCAAACTCCTATTACAGATATCTGGTGGGGCTTGGCTAGTCATGCAAACTTGAGATGAATAGTGTGTCTAACAGTCACAACACCAGGAACAGGTCATTATAGTTTTGATTGATATATTAGAACAGGGCTGTACGGTGGTGTGGTGGTTAGCACTTCCGCCTCACAGCAAGAGGTGGTTCCTGATTCCTTGTACGAAATCCTGAATCTGGGTGTCTGGGTTCTCCGACTTCCTCCCACAGTCCAAAGACGCGCATGTGTTAGGTTAATTGGTTCATTTAAATTGCCCGTAGGTGTGACTGTGAGTGTGAATTGTTGTCTGTCTCTGTTTGTCTCTATGTGCCCTTTGATAGACTGGCGTCCTGTGCAGGGTTTACCCTGCCTCACGCCCAATGTCAGCTGGAATCGGCTCCAGCTTCCCGCGATCTTGTTAGGGGCTTGTTAGGGAAAAGCAGTTGAAGATGATGGATGATGGTGATGATGGATGGATATTAAATATCTTGAGACTATGTGTTTTTTGAACATACAGGGTTTACAATCTGTATGTGAGCGGGTCAGTGGGTGCATCTTAGGGAGCGACTGATGATGAGGAGATGTAAGGCACTGCAGTGTGCTTGCTCTGCCCCCTGGGACACTTCTCCGTGTTATCAGACCACTTACTGATAACGCTGCCTGACTTGCTGTGTATGCGTGTGCCCCTCTCTTTTTTTCTTTAAAGGAACTGTTCCACATGAGTTGGGATGTCACGATATGAGATTTTGAAATCATGATTATAGTCAAAGGAAATATCAAGGTGTCAGGATTATTAATTAGGGGATTTGTTATTTGACACTATGGGAGGAACACAAGCATCATTTTGGTCCCACCATGCAAATAAAACCTGTACGATTTACCTACTTTATATTGATAAAAGAGGGATCCGCACATAGGCAACTCATAGAAATGGAGTTACATCCAGATAACTACTACATATCCCTGCAAAGACCCGCCCTACTCTGCCTCTAATAGGCTAGTACTTCTTGCTTACTTCACAGAGAAGAAAATTTAAAGATGGCAACTTATGTTTAACCTCTGGGATAGACAAGAAAAAATATATATTAAACATGTTAATTAGTTAGCTTTGAAGGTGTAACTTCACATATCGACAGACAAACGGCAATCAGTACTGGATGATTAGTCTTGCGGTCTTGTCAGAGTCACTTACTTTGACAAATTGGTTTGTCTTTGAGTTGCTTTATGTTGGCACGAGCCCCCATCCCATGAGACCCCACCTCTGACACCCAGGCATGTGTGGGCGTCTGACGATCCTGTCAGGCTTCTACTTTTTTGGTCAAAGGTCAAAGTGCTGAGATTAAAAAAGAAAGGTGAAAATGGGGACAAAGAGCGTGAAAATTGTACAAAAGACGGCATGTAATTGAGTTGCTCTCTAAAACTATGAAAAAGAAATTCTCCTTCTGCTGGATACTCCACAAAGCACAGCTCAGTATCCAACTAATCAGTAATGTGTCTTTGGTCATAAGTTACACATACAGCACAACCCCCCAGCACATCACGAGCTCCCTGTTCACATCCTTCATTCCTTATTGTCTTTGTAAGTTCTTTTGATCATTGCGAGTAGGGCAGTGGTATTGGCCTTTATGTGTACTCTTACTATGAGAAGCCCCACTGCAGAAGACCAGGTGATGAATATAGATTCAACTATGTTGTTCTGTAAAAGACATCTAGTTAAAGCCAAAGCCAAATGGCTCTGTACTCTTTCTATCCAAATTTAATTTCTATGTTTGCAACAAATGATTATTTTCAGTACCAAATAGGATTTCAATCATCTATTTTAATTAATGATTTAATTGTCCATAAATGTCAGAGAATCGTGTAATCTTTTGTCCTCAGGTCTAAAGATGATCCTGATGTTTGAGATTTTTGACTTACTAGTCTCCTATATGTCTTCTCACTCAAGTGTGCTAAAATGCTCATAGTGAAAATGTTGAAATGCTGATGTTTAGCAGGTGTGCTGTTTAATGAGTTCACCGTCTAAGCGTAGCATGTTAGAAATCAGCACGAAACACAAAGTACACTTGAGGCTGATGGGAATGTCATTTGTTTTGCAGGTTTGACATAAACCAAATTATTGGATAAACAGACATTTTTGACTAGGTCATTTTGCTGAAGGAAAAGTCAGGGGATCACCAAATATATTACAAATTACTCTGACAGTAACATGAATGTCTGTACCACATTTTCATTGACATAAATTTGTGAACTGGCCAGCGTGTATCTCTATGCCTCTAGTTACACAGTTGGCATGCTTAGTAAAAACACAGTTTGATTTGTCAGAAACCAGTGAGAAATACACTGTAATATAACTCAAACCCAACCACCCAACCACAAAGTGGCTCGGCTGATCACCTGTAGTGGCATCCAAGTTCATTGCCCCTTTTTTATCCAAATACTGTCCCTCAGTCGATTTTTGTTGCTGAGGCTGCCAAATCATTTAGCCTAGGCGACAACACTGAAGGCTAAAAGTAAATCAAAACGGCAGCGTAGCTTTAAAGTTGTCTCTCCAAAATGTGTCTCAAAGGACAATTTGCAAGAACAGATACTCCTGGTGGTTGTCAACAGTCAGTGTTTAGTGGCACAAACTGAACTCTGCAGCGCAAGCACAAATGTTCTTCGGGGCTAAAATCATAGAGCCATAATTGCTACATGACATGAAACCAAGCACAAATAAGTAACATTCCCAAGGGAGTCTTAACATCTCTACAATCCAGAGCCAACATTTTCCACTTGTAGTGAGGCGGGCCCAACCACAGTCATCAGCAGAAAAGATCAGTGCCATAGCAGGAGTAATGGTTAGCTATTGGCAAAAGATGGTTTTATTTTGGGAACAAACACATACTGGAATACAGACATGACACTAACTTATTCACTTAACACTGCTCTCAATTTTAGATTAGTCACATTTTATTGTATCCAGAGGACGAAGAAGTCTAATGGAATGCATACTATGGTCATTCCAACTATTTCAGCCAGTTAAAGCGACCACGATGGTATGACAGTATTTTATGCTCCCTCATAATCTGTCCCTCACACTCACAGGACAATGCTCACTTTTTGACAGGCCTATTAATCACCATAGCCAAAACAGACAAAGGAAGACCCTTACCATCTGTCTGTTTTTGGATGATATGAGAATGTTCAGCTTGCACACTAACGCTCACAAGTTGTGGTTGTGAGAAGCAGACAGAGCAATCCACCACACATGATCTGTCTGTCTTCTTGTGTAAAATCTATCAAATTGGAGAAGCTTCAATGATAATGGATTGGATTTGGATTTATATAGCGTCTTTCTCAGTTCTCAAGGCGCTTTACAGATTCCAGGTTCCATACATTCACACAGACATACATGGTAGTGGTAAATTACTATAGTAGTCACAGCTGCCCTGGGGCAGACTGACGGAAGCATGGCTGCTAATCAGCGCCTACGGCTCCTCCGACCACCTACTCAAACACATGCACACGAGGCAAGGTGGGTGAAGTGTCTTGCCCAAGGACACAACCAAAACAAAAATCTTACCTACTACTTTCTTGCAATTGGGCAATGGGGAGCTTTATAGATATTAGCCACAAACTAGTCTTGCATAGCCAGACCACACTCGAGCGCTATGTCAGCTATGCCAATATATCATTCTGGGTTAGGGGTAAAACCAATCACAATTGTTAGATAGTGATTGGTTTTAGTAATAGATAGTGGAGATAGTGGAAGGGGCCTCACACGTCAGATGTCAGGCTTTATCCCAGCACTGTACCTCGAATAAGACAGACTAGATACAAACAATCAGGATGTCCCAGCCTCTGTTGCATCCATTTTAGCCTTTTTTTCTTTTCTTTTTTACTTTAAACTGTGAAGTACACCTGAAATGCACATTTAATCAAACCAAAGCAGCATGAACACAATAACATCTTTTGAAGCATGATCCTAATATTATAATCATCTTCTAACCTTTACATTGCATCAGGACACTAACTTGGATTACACCTTTAATACTAAGCTGCAACAGTGAAAACCTAATCTTTCTCTACTGTTCTAATAGCTGAATTTATGTGTAACACTTCTAATATGTGAGCATTTTGTATCTTTGTAATCACCTTGATGAAATCAGTAATTGGCTATTTGGGATTAGACTGAGTGTAAGAGTAATTTCCAAAGACCTGAGAAAAGAAAGAAAAAACACATCTTTTTTGATTTCCAGTGAAAGTAATTAAGCTGGAGAGCATTCTTATGTCTTTGTGCTTCCTCTGTTGTGCCCCTGCGCCTCAGGGTAGTTATGGAGAAATAAAACAAAGTGGGGAGAGGGTGATGGGGTCATTTGAAGACTAGATTGACTGAAACGGCAGAAACAGAAGAGGCTCTGCTGCCCTGGCTGTGAACAACATCGTCGGTTTAAGAATTCAGAGCTCAGTTCAGTTGGAGGATTTGCTCCTTTTTATTTGCTCATTTCTGCTCACTCTTCTTCACTTCACACATAAAAAACACCAGATCTAACTTCACAGATTCGGCTGCACACAAGCACACAAATGTTTCATGTGAAGTCTTGGAGAGTGTGGTGTTCAGGTTGCTGATGGGGATGTCGTCTAGATAAATGTCCCCATTTACTGCCCTTCCTCAGCTGCTATCAGCTGGGACATTGGTGTAAAGAGGCCAACGTGCGGGTGCTACAGAAAGAAGTGGATGGGTGGAAGTGGGAATGTTTCCTGGTGCCTTCGCTGAGTCAAATCTTGCTAGCAGGGTTGGTTGAATCCGAGTTTAAACACATAAGGGCAGGAAGACTGAGGGGAAGCTGTAAGCCTGTAAGAAGTGTTTAACCTCAGTAAGAGAAACAAAGGGAGAGAGGAGAAAAGATAAGTGGAATATAAACTACAATAAAAACTTTTCTCACATTTCAGTCTGTGGGTTTGCATCATAGACTGTATAAAATATAGACGTACTCTCTTTGACATCACCAATAGGCTTCAGAAGAACCGAAATGAAGCTCAAGGTGAGTGGCTCCAGCCAGCCCTATCTTGGTAGTGCCTGATGCCACCAAACTTCTGGCTAATTAAAAATGGGCAAAGAGCTGGAGGATGTGCATGGAGGTGTGGATGGAGCTGAGGCGAGCTGAATCTATGTTAGCCACCTGTGACGGCACCCACCTGTCACCTGAAGCAGCCAGCCCTTAATTATGCAGAGCGTTAAGCCTTGCTACCATTTCAACAGGTGAGTAATCCTGCTGAGCTCATGTTTTATTTGATGTGGGGACGGTTTAAAGTCCAGTTCAGACCAAAGAGTCGCAACGAGTCGAGTTGAAACTTGCAGGTCTGCAACGTTCTAGAACCTGCCAGTTCACACCAGGAAGATGAGGCGAGACAATGTATCATCTCCATAGCAACGCCTCTCTGTACTTCCGTTGTAACTTTCGACTTTTCAGGCTTGTTTTCGTAGTTGTATGTACAGTAATTTGTAGCATTATTAAATATAAATGAGGACAGATATTCGCTACAGCTGCATTTGTAATTGTTATATTTCCTTGACTCACTGCTTTGATCTGGATTACAGCCGGTGTTCCCTCTCCTTATTCATTGTATTGCTCACTCGACCCTCTCTCTCTCCGTCTCTTTTTCCTCTCTCTCTCCCACATTCGTTGAGCCTCCGATTGATTGGCTGTTGAAACAGTTGACGTGTGTTACGTTCTAAATCCAGCTGCTGGGGATTTGACAAACTGAAGTGCAGGCGACAACATCAGTCAGTCCAGAGGAGACGGGTCAGTTCACACCACTGCATCTTTCAGCTGCGACGTTCTAAAACAGTTTTGTTGCGTGGCAAATCTTTGGTCTGGACTGGGCTTTAGACAATGACTGACAGATAAGCGCGAGTCTTACTGAGGCTGGCATTCTTCATCTAGCGCAACTAACCAGGCTCACGAAACTCAGATTGTCAAACTAGGCAGCACTGAGCAAATATTAATTGTACACTGCACCAGGACTGTACGCTGCCACAGAACTGTTAACCGTTTATCGCCTTTTTTTGACAATGTCCACTATCTGACCCTTGGCACACTGGATTTATGCACATCGCAGTCTGTTTGCACTGTCTTACTTTCCTGCGCTGCTGTTTTGTACATTTTCTATTTAATTTGTTGCACTATAGTAAGAAAGGATTTGACAAGGAGATGGAGTTGGGAGGACCGCAGTGCTGAGCACCTCAGTTCTTCAGCGATCTTGTGACCGGAGGTAGCTGTAGATGGTGGCAGCAGCAAAACCTATTTTAGCCACCTAAAAAGGACCACCTAAAGAAAAATGATGAATTTAGAATATTTTCATCTCTTTGCTTTGTCATCGCACAGCTCTTTCCAACAGGGAACTGAAGCCATTATCCATGCTCTCGTCAGCCACCAAACTCCTTTGACAAAAACAGTAATTTTACTTCTCAGAACAAAGGAGTAAGATCGATACATACACAATTCTCAATGAAGGCTGTCTTGATTCAGTCACGGATGCTCAGCGGCATGTGTTTCCCTCCCGCTGCCAGGCAGACCCAACCCCCGTCCCACCCCTACTGACTGCCTAAGCAGTGCTGCTGCGCAAGAGGAAAAATAAATAGGGGAATTACAGGTAAATAAAGAAACTAACTATAAAAGAATTATATGTTATTTATATTTGTATCACATTTTATCAATGAATTAATGCCTACATTTATTGGTTCATTTGATGGCAATTATCAAGGCATTTATTTTATTATTTAGAAGTTTATTTTTTTCACAGGTTCGTTCCCTCGTGGGTACAGGGTTTTTGGCTCACTCGTAAAGTACTTCGGGTCGTTTTAACATTAAGGTTGTACAGTAAGTTGAACAGAGTCACAGGAAGAATTGAGGAATCTATTTTTTGGGGGGGATATACAGCAGACAACCTGATAGTGATTTTAATGACAGAGTGATTTCTCTTTCAAATATTTTAGTTATTTATATTTATTTCATGTTTGCTAATCACACTCAGCTATACAGTCTTGTTTATTGGATAGTTATTATAAATCCTTGTGTATCTACTAAACATATATAAAAAAAACATGCCAGTACCTCTCTAATGAGGAACTTTTCCAATCAATTGCATGCTATATGAAATATGTATTTTGTGCCATTGAATTGTAATTGGACTCAGATTAAAAGGAGATTTATTCAGCACTGTAGGCCTATCAAGTGTATAATTTATCAAGCATATTTTCTGTGCTGGATTGTAAGACAGGTGTAATGGACAAAATGAGGAAGAGAAGAAAGCATAAAACTGAGGACAT
The DNA here is from genome assembly GCF_963691815.1 of Echiichthys vipera. Lineage (NCBI taxonomy): Eukaryota > Metazoa > Chordata > Actinopteri > Perciformes > Trachinidae > Echiichthys > Echiichthys vipera. The sequence continues at coordinate 15,411,338 of NC_139847.1, read as the reverse complement.
TGGAGGGACTGAGCAAGAATACCTTTGATAAGTGCAGTGTTGATAAAAGCTGACTGTAGTCCATAGAGGGAGACCTGGAGGCCATGGCAACCTCCATATGTCTTTTTATTGTTCTTTTATTCAGTGACTCTTGTCAAAAGGATCCAAACAAATTGTCATCAAAACTGACAGGACGAGGCCAGTGACTCAGTGTAGAGCCTGAGATAGAAGAGGTCTGTGTTAGAATAATGACCCCTTAGGAAATCTACCCCATTGAATGCTTTCTGATGGTGACAAATAACAGTAATTTGAGCTTTTATTCTTTCGCTGGAGTTATTAATGTATATTAGTATGTAATTTATTTTGTACAAAAAATAATAAATAAATACAAGAAAAACTGACAGAACTTCAATAAGCAGCCCCTCAAATGGCAGCAGCACTCTGCTCCTGATAACTATGCTCCAGTGGTTCTGTGCACTTAAAGAGACTGTCCGCGACTGTGAAGTGCCCTTACCAAGCATGAATCACTGTATGCTGGCTTACTGCTGGCTCAGACTACTTGCAGTGTAGGAGGCACTTCCAGATACAATTTGCCAATTGCTGCTGAAACAAAAATGTATCCCACATTTTCCCACCCTCTGCTGCCAGGTATTGTGATTTTAATGCAAATTAGATCATTTACTCCATCATACAGTATGAGTGACTGCAGCGTAAGCAAATCTTCTACAGAATGGGCACTGCATATAACAGCATTTGTGACTGTCAGCTCTGATTAGTTCTCCTTCTTCAAGTGTCTACTCCTACTCTTTACAGGACAAGACAATACAGTGCATTATCTTCCAAGTCCTCTTTGCTGAATTAGGCATGACGGTGCCTTCAAGGCCCTCTGCCACTGCAAATGGCACTTTGATAAAGTAGTGCCAAGTGGAGAGTCATTTGATGAAGTCGATATTTGGTCAGAATAAAACAGTCTGGAGGGACTTCATATCCCATGTGGCTATAGAGAAAAATGTCTGGACTACCTTGCTTACGGAGCATTCAGATGAGAGCAGGCAGTCCAGCGAAAACATAAGTCTTCCCATTCATTTTGAAAGGGGGTAGTCCATTAGGTTGCAGGAAGCCGCAGGGAAGTGCTGAAAAAAACGGAGCAGGTTGGGGTGAAAAGTTGAGACATATTTCAACTTCATGAACTTTTGGAGAAACGCAACCCAACTTAATGCTACGGTGGCCAATGTGATCCGACTTGTCACAAACTGTTTGAGGTGGTATGAGAGTCCTGTGTAGTCAACAGTAAAAACCCCTGCCTCTATCACTGGCACAAGAGCGTTTTAGAGTATAAGGGTAAACAAGTGAAACAAAAGCACTTCATTTGCAAGCACTTGAATCAAGCACTTCATTTTGTTTTCTGCAACAAGAAGCTCAGCACCTCTGTCCCTTTGCTTCCTCTCTTTGAAATGTTTAAATCATAACAAGAATCTGACGGCCAGCAATAGCCAACAAAATGTGAAATATAAAGTCTACTTTAAGAGAAGAGCTACATTAGGTGGTTAAAGAAAACAACAAGACGTCATACAGATGGGCCATAAGTGACACTTCCACTGTGGGAGAACCCTGCGTCTGCAATTTGACAAATCCGTCTGAATCTTAGCCTGAGGCTTGGTCATGGACAGACTTTGATTTGTGATGCTCTCAGAGCATGTTACTTTGGATAATATAAGTTTTCATTTAGTGAAAACACACAGCAAGGTCTGTGAACTGTTGGGAGTCTGTCATGAGCCTGTCAACCCTAACACCTTTCCTTAGACACTGTGACTTGTTTGCCCTTTCGTAAGTTGTGACCAGTATGGTTGACACCTCTGTTACTGTCATCCCAAGGCCACGACAAGTTCAGCAGTCGTCTTTTTGCTTCCCTATCGACACAGGTTCACACGTCCCCTGTGAACTCTGCATAGCGTCCATTTTCTGGTGGCATTCACAGCTCAGGCACATTCACACTAACGGATTGAGTGTTAAAATCTGTTTGTCTGACTTTGTTACTGTCACAGTCAGATCACCAAAGGGCCACAGATGTCTTAAAAGGGTGTCAAGGGCATTGTAATAGCAAGTTCAACATTCCTTCAGACGTTTTTTTAAGTTGCTCAACATTTCTCCTGAAGCACCTCTGTTGGCAACATGTGGTCGATTTTTGGAAGATGTACAATATTATTCTACAATCCATTCTTCAGTCAATAAAGCCAGGCTTGACACAATCAGGCCAGAGCAGATGGCCATAAAGCCTTTGTCCAGGGTACACCTGGGACTCCCTGAGCTTTATCATCCATAACCATTGCACTGCTGTAAAAAGAAGGGAAAATAAACAGATAGAGGGCAGTTAGGTGTTGACTGATCTGTAAAGAGAAAACAGAATGGTCTTTTTAAAACGAAAATGCAAGCCAGAAATAGGTCAGCATTGAGGACCTGTCCACGTGTTAAGCAGATGGGAGCATCATACCTCATAGTTGCATTGCCTCAGCATCACAGAGCTGTGTCAGGAAACTTTATTTCTGAACTTTACAATTCTAAACCATAAAATGAGATTTTACTTGTTGAAAGCATGATCCGTCAAGTGGTTTTTATGATGCCTTGCTTTTAACCACTGTAAATCAGCTTTAATGCTAATGGTGGCCCTCCTTCAGCAGTATTTTTAAAAAACAGTCATGGCAGTACCTTAGCTGCGATGACTCAAAAGCTCCCATCTCCTGCTAATTCAGTGCTCTTTCAAAGGGGAAGATCGGTATGATTGCTCATGACCCGAGCTTTAACCCACTCTGGACAAAATCTGGCAAGTTCTTTTGGGATGCTACTAAAAAACCCAGTGAGTAATTCCCTGGCAAGGAAGCAAATTTCCCTCCTACTTCATCACTCTTGTCAGCAGAGCTACTGCGTCGTAATGTATTGCAGATTTTCTCAACCTTGTGTCTCTGTGGCAGTGCAGCACATTGCATGGGTGATCGAAAGCTCTTGCTCATTCACATAGGCAGGTACGGCTCAATCCTCTGTCTTGTCTGGGGACTTTGACTTCTCCCCTGACTGCCTCCCCCTCAATTGCTAGCTGGGCTCTCTCTCGCTCTGGGACATCTGTATATAAGCCAATCATTGATGAGCCTCATCAAACTTGAACAGTCTGGTCGTCTAGCTGTCCAGGCCTTACTTACACTGACAGCATCTGTCTGCCTCAGCATTGGGCTCTGTGCATAAATCAGACCTTTAGCATCTCCAGACACACCCAGCTACTGAACATGTCCCCTTGCTCATCTTTAACATGCCAGCCCACGGCTCTGCTTTACCATTTGTTTAGTTTGAACCTGTGTCAGAGTATAAGCTTAGTTTTAGATACCTCTTGACTGAATGCACAGTTTGGGGGGACGCGCATTGAAGGATACACTTATGTCTGTTACGTCTCAATCACAACACCTCACCAGCTAACATGTTGAAGATCTTTTAGATGGATTTACAAGAACTTAATTCGCGGTTTCTTCCTATACATTCTCATCACCCCATTCTCAATATTTTGGTATTCTGTCTCGTCACATGTCCCTTTGACGTTCTCGATTCGTCTTCACTGAGACATCAGGCGCTGGAGCAACATTGACATATTAGGACATTAAATCTGATTCAGCACCTGTCGCCGCCCTAAAGTTCTTCCATATTCTCTGTTTTCTCAAGCGCATCAAGGAAAATACAATTTCACCCATAGTGTCTGTCTCTGTCACATCCACTCTTGTAGACACTTCTCTGTCCACCTTTCTCTCCCCTACCTTTCTCTTGTTATTCCTCTCTTCTTTTATACCTCAGTGTTCTAGAGGTTTATGTGCCTCCACTGTTATTTTTTCAACTGTATGGCCTCTACTCAATAGCTTGTGTTTGTGGCAACTAGTTTAAGCTTTTGTGTATCGGAATCAAATGTTTCGCCATCCACGTCATGTTTATGATGTTTGGGGAACTGACTGCATTCACACAGCCGCATTGTATGAAATGAAAGGTAACAACGGTGGTGATGGTTTGTTTGTGTGTGTTGATTGAATGCTACATATTCAATTTTCGTTGCTTTTCATCCAGCCCTTCTCCCCTTTCCTCCTCAGTGTGCTCCGCCATCTCCCCTCTCATCTTTTCCTCTCTTCCAAAGTAATTATTCCTCATTAATCTACAATAACTCCCAACCAGTCAATTAATCCAAAGGTCCGGATGGCAGACAGTACAAAATGAGCTCTCTTATTACCTCAACATCATTATTCTCACACTAGGCTCTGGGGCTGCTGCTTCTCAACAGCAACCCCCACCCATCCCCCAAATTGGCCTTATTAGTGCTGGAACGTCTTTCCTGACTTCTCCCCTCTGCTTTACAACAAAGTCCTTTGTCTAATGGATGCTGCTACTAGGCAAGGCTTTGGAAAAATACATCAGCTACATTGATTTGAATCATTTCAGTGTCCAGTTTTTGGAGAGATAACCTCAATTTCCTAATCACATTTTTGCATGAAGTCAACTCAAATTAAAAAAGAAGAATCTCCCTAATAACGAGTGTTCCATCCGCAGCATGCTCGACTTATGGCTCTTATCTGGTATCATTTGTGTTTTGTTACACTGTCACATCAATGTGTGAATCACCAATTTGTCATTTCCATCATTTGACCAAAACCGCCTTATTTGGTCTTTAATACCATATGAGTGTAAAGAAGCAGTCTCCATGGTAACAGACCCCTTTGGCTGGCTACTCCGGTATATCATTCTGGGATAGGTGGGAACAACTCTGAGTTGTTTGTATTTCTTTAAACTAATCCCAGTCGTCTTGTGTGGTGCTAAGACCTGGATGAAGCAAAGGTGCCCTTGCAAAATAGATAAGGGAGAAAATAGAAGGTGTCTCTTATGTGCTGGATGTCAGGCTTTATCCCAACCCGGTGAGCCAGCCCTAGTGATGGGTAATGAGGACAGAATGATAGGGCATGAAGTGTGACTTGTCAGTATCAAGATGTCGAGATTCGTTTCTGGGCATAAGGCCCACCCCAAATCTGGCCTCACTCCCTGCTAATGAATAACTATGAACGTGTAATAGGGAGAAGGCTTGGAGACCTCTGCATAGAACATTGCAACAAACCACAGTTTTTTTCTAAACAATGTCATGTACAGCAATATAGTGGATTTGCATATTCTTTATAGTTTTTGCTGGCCAATGTATAATGAGATTTTTTTTACAAAAACTTACAGTTTTTAGTATTTCCTACAGTCTAGTATGATTCATTACAATATTTGGCAGTCAGTGGGTTAGTCTCGCATAGCCAGACCTATCTCCACAGCGCTGGATCAGCCTATCGAATCACTCTTTTGAACAACTTTTTAAGATGAATCATAATGGTGGTGTCATTTATTGGATTAGGTGCTTTCAAACTGACTGCCCTCAGAGTTTTAATGACACGGTCAATTCAGACAAGCTTGCTATTACTACAAGGCTGTGTTCTGACACCAATGCTGTTCTACACAAATTTAATGACTGTTGATAGCAGTAATGTCAAGCTGCTCAAATATGCTGATGATATGGCCCATATTGGTCTCATCCTGAAAAGACTAGTGTCAGAAAAGTGAACAGGCAATTAATATTGCCAAAACAAAAATAACTCATAATACAAACAAAACCAATTCAATAACCAGCTTGTATGAGTGTACAAAGTTTGAATACTTGGGCACAAGCATTGATCAGGCAGAAGGTGATCACAAAAACAACATATAGAAATCTTTTATTCCCTGTGCCATACAGGCATTGGACACAGAATGATGGCATCAGAGAACAGTAAGTATTTTACAAGATTTGTAGGAAGGTAGGAAATAAACCACAAAACATATTTAATGCTTAAAAAATGGTCAATAGTAAGATAAAGAGAAGGTTATGGTCATTTAAAATCTGTTAAACAGAGAGACAATCAAAAATAAATCTGCACTCGAAAATGCTAACTGTTTATCATCCTCTGAAACATTGGACTAAATCTTACTGCTCTGTGTGCGTTTTTTGCACTTCCATCCTGAGGATCCAGCCTCCCGGTGGGCCTCTCCACATCAGGCCCACTCCATCCACAAGTAGGTTTTTAAGATAAACACTGATCTCTTGTTGCTAACACGGTCATCAGCGCTAGATCTGTTCATGTCCTCCAAGTGATCCCAGGTTAAACACTGCACACAGGCCAGCGAGGAAGATGAAAACACTAGCCAACGTACCGCAGAGAAATAGCTCACCCCAACTATGCCACTCCATTTTCTCCAGCTGTATCTGAGCACTCTAGGAGAGCTGATTGCTGAATAGCTTGGCAAGGGTGTGTATGTGTCCCATTGTGTATGTGTGTGTCGGTGTGTGTGTGTGTGTGTGTGTGTGTGTGTGTGTGTGTGTGTGTGTGTGTGTCAGTTGATGTCCCACTGCGCAAAAGAGTAAATCCTCTCACCCTCAACCACGCTGACGTGCTAGCTCATCATTCTCTTTCATCAAGACCTCTTCTTCCAGGCTCCCTGTTGAACCCTCTATCCTTGGCTAAATGCTTCAGCATCTCCTTTCCTGTGTGCTTTGGATTGCTTTTCAAAATTATCCCCAGAAAGCTGTCAAACACTGCACACTAGCAAAAAGAAAATGCAAATACAGTAGATGTTACATTTGCATTCTTTAACCTCGGATAAAGTTAATAAATTCAGTTTCTTAATCTGTCATAATCAGGGTTTGCTGTCTTAGTCTGCCTTGCTTGCAGTATGCGGTTGAGGGAGGATGTGGGATTAGTTTTCCCTCTGTATATTTCTGACATGAATTTAAGACATTAATTATCCATAAGCGATCACCTCACCTCAGCCCTCCAGAGCTGAAACCTGTGCTGACTTTCAAAACCTGTCACAAACAATCACCTTCACTCTGCTTGGTGGGTGTGACTGAGCAGTACTGGAGAAACAATCCAGCAGCTAGCTATCAATCTCAGCAGTCGGTAGCTGCTCTTGAAGCTGCCAGATTTGGGGATTGGCCAGTACTTCATTGCTAGCCCGAGGCTGTTTTTCCATTGTGGCAATGACAGGTTGTCTAGTCGTTTTGATTTGTCACCAGGCTCAGACTGCGGACCACAAAGTTGTAATATGGTGAACAGAGAGTTGATATAATACCTTCAGGGCAGTTTGAGAAAATAAGCAGGCCTTTCCCCGGCATTTTGCTGATTTAATCTCCTCCTGCCAACACAGAGGTTTTTCATGGAGCTGCTGTTGTTTTAGCATGCAAAATAAGAAGAGTTTGATAAACTGGAACCAAGAAAAGTTGTGAAAATTCAATGAGCTATCAGCATATTGTAGGTGCAGCAGGTATTTTATAGTTTAACCTTGAACTCATTACTATACTGTCTATTGCGAGTGGAAATTACCACAAAATGTTGTCAAAAGTTTCCTGACTAAAGGACCCTACACATGATACGTGGTAAAAACGCTTTGCACCCACCGTTCCATTCATCTCCTATGGAGGAGGCGGTAGCACCCAAGGTAGCGGCGCGCACCGCTCAGATTTGCCTCTCTTTTGCTGCGCTCAAAGTTTAAATCAGTTGAACTTCGACCTTGTTGCCGCTGACCTTTCAAAGGCGCAACCAATGAGATAGAAGCTTTGACGGTTACGTTTCCTAGGACACCAGAGAGTGACATCAAGCCAGTTAGAAAGATGGAGGAAAAACTTGTTGTTAGTGTGTCCGAATTTCCCGAACTATTTAACGTTACATTCAAGTCGTTTCATGATCTCGGAAGAAAGCGTAATGCTTGGAGGTTTATAAGCAGTCACACAAGGTCTGTGAATAGGCAGTTTATGAGCTAACGGTTAGCTAAAAGCTCAGTGCAAAACTTTTATCATGTGAAGGCCCCTTAACTGCTACTTGTTCATGTTTTTCTCTGCCTGTTTTCAGATCTACTGACTATGGCACCACCTACACCAAACTCAACCTGATGCCCGGGACAACAATCGTGGTGACCAGTTTCTATATCTGTCCAACCAACAAAAAAAAGGTAGGAAAATGCACAGATTTTTTTTTGTATGACTGTGTTGTCCACGAGATTGCGAAATGCAGTGTTGGTTTCCTCCTTGAGCACTGAAAGTTTTAAGATGAAACAAAAAAAGCTTTGCTCTGGTGTTCTTGTTGAAAGTTTGAGCTGGAGGTCTGATTGAATATTTACACCGGCAGGCTGGAAGGAATTACAAGAAATTGTGTGATTTGAGAAAATGATCATCTGAAACTTAAGACAAACCACAGCTTAAAATGAGATAAGACACTCCAGCATGAAGGCAGAACAATCTCTTACCATTAAGAGTATTGCCTTAACAGGGTAAAAATACCCCTTTAACCACATTCAAGGCTCAAGTGGTAGTTTAAAAATATCCAACTTGTCTCTGGGTAGAGCTTTGACGATTGTCAATTAAATGAAAATAATTTTAACTTCATGTTCACAAAAAAGAATGCTTGTGGGTATGGCAAGGAAACTATGGTTAAACCGATAATATGTAGTAATAGCTTAAAAAACAATGTATACACTCATAGAAAATAAACCCCTCTTAAAAATCTTAACTTAAGACCCACAAGAAGTGTGAAATGGTGTCTTTATCATCCCTTTGTTTTTGCTGTTCTTATATGCTGTGTGTGGGATATTTATGGGCGGTTACTGCAGAAGTTAGCCCTCTGCAGTGGTCACAGTTCTTCGCAGTGGCAACAGTACACATAAAAATGGCCGCCTCTCTGACCACTAGTCAGTTTTCCCTGGAACTGCAGCACAAGAAAAAGATAACCTTAGAAAGATTCATTAATCACATATTGATTCCACATCTAGGGGCTTTAATCATGGCAAATAATAATCATGCAAATGTGTGACAGGGATATATTACGGCTTTTTTCGTGATAGTGCAAAGAAATTGCAAATGCAATGTTGCTAAATGTTGCTCATCCTAAACTCCAAACAAAATTTTGGGGTATTTTTGCGCTCTTGGTTTTTCCACATACTCAACTCCTACCCATGTTCCAGTAATTCAGTCCAGAGGCAGCTTCTGAACACCAGTTCATTTAAAAAACAGGCATCAGATAAGCTGCAGCGAGAGCCAAGAGGTACAGTAGGTGACTTAAACGGAGATACCACTGGTCTGCCAACTGTGGCGGCCCGAGGTTCTTCCAATCGATGAAAAGATAGAGGGAGATTATATGTAGTCACTTTTCTTACATTCTGCTCCAGTCAACACTCCAAATGCCTGTGCTGGATCTGCCATCACATCTTCCTCACACACACACACACACACATACAGAATAGTAGAGGGCCAGACAGCATGAGAGCATTTAATTGCATGGGAATGGAATCATCATAATTTTCCTTAGGGAGAGAAAGAGAGAGAGGTAGGAAGAGAGTGACTGGGAGAGTGTGTGTTGTGACAGTAGGATGTCTGGTAAAATGAGCTGGGGATCAAGCTGCTGCCTAAACACACCTCCAGGCTTGGCATGCGTGGAGTGATAGAAGCTCAGGTTTGGTGCTTCCTGCTGTAATTGGTGTGTGTAAGTGTCCGCGTGTGTCACTGCTGTTGCTGCGAGAGTAGTTCTCGTGTGAAAGGCAGTGGATGTAGTCTGTGTATGTGTGTGTATTAGGGCTGTATGACTTTAGTGTTAATGTAAAATATGCTGAAATACCCATATATTTCAGCATGGGTGATTACTACAGCCACACAACAGGGTTATGCGGTGGGCACCACATCCATGGCAGACACACAAGAAGACACAATGACACTTGAATGCTCTAAATGGGTTTTGTTTTTTTGACGGATAATATTACCGTATGCAATTCAAGCAATAAAATGTAGATTTTTCCAAAAAAGGAAAGCATCTATTTGTTTATTTTAAGAGAGTTTTATTCTCTCTTTTGTATATTGTACATACTTTTGCTCTTCAATTAAGTAAAGTAAAAAAGTCTTCTTATACAATGACTTGGTTGGAATAAATAATCAGTAGCTGGGGCCCTAGTGTATATACGGACTTTGTGTGCAGAGTTAATCATTAAACACTTTGATCCCTGGACCAGTGGATGCTGCCATGTGTTTCCTTCCTTAGGGAACAACTACCATTTTCAAACATATTTACGTGAGCGCAGCTTGATCAATACTCCTAATCACATCAAAAAAACACAAACAGGTGGGTCTTTAAGCCCTGTGAGGGGATTACACACACTGTGAAGGGATCACACGCAAAAGGTGTGAGGGGCCTCAGGTAATCAATAGGACTTGAGGCAATTAGAGAGAGGTGAGTCTTCAGACGGAGACAATGTCACCCTCTTCTTTTTTTCCCTCCATCGTTTCCTTGAGAGCTCCATTAAAGATCTGTTTGCAGAAGTGGGCTCCCAAGGACCCTTGACACATTTCAACGGGAGTGGTGTCGTAAATAAACTTTTAGACTGGAGGCTCGACACGCTCTCCCTGAGCAATTTTCTTTAACACTTGTGTCCAGAGGGCTGTCAACTGGGCAAGTGTTCGCACAAGTCCGTTTCCTTGTGTGCTCAGTGTGTGGTCTAAATGCAGGTTCAGGTGAATGCTAAAAATGATTAATCCCCAAATTTTTCACTAATAGTATCTATCGGTTGGATCTTTACCAGCCATCATATAAAAGGCAGAGATCTGTCTTGTGTGTGTGCGTTCCATAAGCTTTCTTACCGTTTAGTCTGTGTTACATGTCATAATATCATCATATAAACACAAGCACAAAAACCGTAACTAACTTTACCTACCGTTTGTGATTTCAGTCCTAATCAGCCATCGCCTTTAGCAGTGGGTGTGTGCACTGTGTCACTTAGTAGCAGCTGCGGCCCAATCGCTCTGCTTTGGTCCAGTATGTGTGTGCGTTCGTGCGCTCATGAACACGAGTTAACTACAGCCATTTGCACATATGAACTCGGGAAAATTTGGGCAGGGACAGTGAACAATTAAAAATATTTGCACCAGAGTTGTCTAGTAGCTGATGTACCTGGGCAGGTAGACAAAGAAATACATTACATTAAAAAACTCCATGCATATAAAATCCATCACAATATGAGAATGAGATTCAAATCAAGACAGCTTGGAGTTGAAGAATAAATCTTAAAACAGTGCTTCTTTAGGCATAGCTTTGTGTTGAACCTGTACCATACTGAACTTACTTTTGAACTGACTACTGCTGTAATGTAAGGCCGTTATGAACACGATTCACAGTTGATTTCTGGTGTACATACTGAACAGTGATGTTCTCATTATTTATAAGATATGACATAGATATGATTTCCAACCAGGGAATTCATTACCACAAAGCCTTATGTCTACACCACCTACTAACAGGCCATAATCCTCTCCTGCAGCAGCTCTTCACTCCACTCAACTGGGCAGCAGGCCGTCCTGGCGTCCTCTGGTCTGTTGCCAAATCACACAACGAGTGCTCACAGCTCCGTGTTAGCTCACTTAATTTAGGTTAACGAATAAAGACAAAAACTTACCAAAAATATTTAAAGGATAAGGGGTATCACTGTTGGGTCAGCAACTTAAAATGCCCTCAAATGACTATCGATATGATCAATAATCACCTTAAAGTATTATTATATTAAATAATATGATTTAAGTGACATTAAATCACATCATGTGGGGCACCACTCTGAGAACAAGGAAATTATAGTCAATTAACTTCTTCTTATAAAATTTACAAAACTATCAATTTCAAACTTTAGTAATTCGATTTATAACTACAACCAACATTACCATATCAATAGAAAACAGTTGAAGAATTTTGGAGTTGAATCAACGATGGCAGAATCACTTTAGCGTACTTTAGTCCGGTCTCCAGTCCGGTGATGCCAGGCTACCTCTCTTCCTCCTACCTCTCCTGTCTCTCTCCAAGCTTTCACGATCCTAAAATGTAGAAATGCAGAAAAAAAGATCATTAAAAGAAGACAGGGGACTCCAGTGTATTTTGAGGTTTAAGACAATTCTTGGTCCATTAATGGATTATCCAAATCTGATCCCCGTCGAGATGTTATTTTTAAACACATCTCCAAAAGCTTTTCTTTACACCTACTGAACATAGCATCACTGCCACACTACTCTTCTGTGGCTTATAACACTTCCGTAACATCTCTAACGCAGCAATTCTCTAGGCAGCAAAGCATCACCTGGAGGAGTGCTGTCAAGATCACAGGGCATCAAAGGCAAACCACCTTCTGATCTGGTGTCCGCAACTATGTCTTCGACCAATAGACAGCATGCCATCTCAGCAGGGAGCACTGCTGATGACTTTCTTTCAAGTGTAAGAACTGAAGAACTGATTTTGATGAACAGGAAGGCTTTGCTCCTCCATAAAAAACAGGTCCTGTGGACTGTTTGACCCACAGAAATCTTGAGATGGTTTATTGTAGTATTGACTGGGTGTTCAGTCCCTAGCCAGGAGACTCATAAGAAATTAAACAAGTGAAAGCACAAAAAATATTACTGTAGGCAGAGAGATACATCAATCACAGGCAACAGATATTGTGTGGATGATGGATGAAGAGTTTAAATATGGCTTTATTTGGCGGCCAGTGGCGCAGTGGTTAGAGCAGTCGCCCCATGTAAAGAGCCTGAAGGTCCTCGAGGCAGCTGCCCTTTGCTCCATGTCTCCCCCTCTCTCACCCCATTTCCTGTCAGTCCTTCTTAATAAAAGGCTTGAAAAACTGGCAAAATTGTTTTATACAGCAAATGAGGGGTCAGAAGTAGGGTTGAAGACTTGACAAACTGACTCAGGGCACCTGAACTGGCTATTTTAGTGCTCTCATGCAAATGCTTCAAATCTTTATCAACCTTTTAAAGTTTTGGGAAAATGATCAAGTTACAAGATCAGCAAGATGTCCTTAGAAAAGGGGGAAGAATGATTAGTAAATTCTATACAAGACCGTAATCAGACTGTATTTTTGGGGATTTTGATTTTGCCACCAAACGAATCTCCTCTCTAAAATGCACAGATAATGAAACCATAAACCATCAAAAGTTTCTTCTTCCCATGCAAAAGTTGTCGGGAGACACAGACTTTTTAGCAGCTTAACAGCTAAACTGAACATTTTAAAGCATTTCAAAACAAAAAATATGATTTAAGGGGTGACGGGTGATTAGGGAATTTTTTAATAGAAACCATGAAACGTCCTGGAGTTTTCCATTCCACCCGTCTGAAGGAAGACATGTGTAAGGAAGGAATCAAGTGACCAAATGCGGATTTCACCTGGGGTGTGGTGTATCCCCTTAAGTAGTAATACAAACAACTCTGCCTCCCTCTAAATTCCCACCCTTTTCCCCCTACCTGACCTCTGATGCTCTGATGGTGAGTTTCAGCAGCATACGCTTATTAGGAGCATTTTAGATTACAAAAGAAAGTGTAAAAGTAAGAAAGGTAAGAAGTTTTTGCTGTAAGGTTTATCATTACAAGGCCTAATCACATGCTTATCAATTAGGGTGAAACAGTTAACAGAAAAAGATCTTTTGATGAAAAGATACCTTTCTCTAATGAGTCCTATAGCCCAGTATACTTGAAATGCCTGTTCCTCAATAAAAAGCACCCCAATGTTCAGACTTCATGTGTTCAAAACAACATTTGGAACTTGTATTTAGACAATAAACAATAGCATGTGAGGATCACACCATTACACACATCTGACAAGGCTCTAGACCTGGTCCACCTTGAGATCAGTACATGAACAAATCCCAAAACCGTTTGCTCTGTTAAATGTAGATTGTGCCCCCCCCCCCCCCCCCCAATGAATGTTATGACTACTGCCTTGATTCCATCTAAGTGCAAGGAATGGAACCATCCTGTATAGAAAGGTTGGCAAAGACAGGACACATCAAAGACTCCTCACCCTCTATATGCGATCCTCACATTGGGAAGTGCAAGTGCTAGTTTCGCAGTTGATTTAGAGCTCCCACCCCAGAACATTTTTCCTCTTTTCTTAGTTTTATTTGAAATTCAGAAATTAGACAGAGACCCTGTTGAAAGAAACTTTTTCGATGTGTTTTCAAACCACTGCGTATTATGCTTTTAACAGCCTGTTATTAATGCATGTATTACGTTTCACTGCTGTAAAAGGTTTATTTCTACAGCAAGAATTATTCATACATACCATATAGCCTTTGTTTATTCAGTAAAATCCAATTTCTGGCTGAAGTCTTACCAAATCAGTGCATGAATGCGTCAAAGCACCATGGTCTACTGAAAGAACAAATTGACAGTAGTTTTAAAAATACTAACTGAGAAGAAAAAGAAGAAAGCCATAATAACAAAGCCCCAAAAGACCAAAGTGATAAGAAAGTGATAAGTAAACGCAGACATGAGGAAAAAGGTTTGAAAAAGAAGAACAACAGGAAAAAGACTAAAAGACTGAATGACTTTGAGATTTACTGTCAGCACTTTAGTGATTGCCAGTTCAAAGAGCTTCAAAGAGAAAGGCACGATATTCAGATGTGGTCACATTATGCTCAGATGATATCCCTTAAATGAGCCATTTTTGTAATTTCAGACAGACTGTCCTATTCTTTTGTGTGGCAGACAGGAAAATAGCTGTCTGCTTGTCTCTCAACGATCTCTTTCTGACGGTCAAGTGTGCTCCCTGCTTTCCATAAGCAAAAAAAAATTATAATGGTAACTGGATAATTTTATCTGAAACTATATGCCTTTTTTGTCCAGTGTAACCATAGAAGAGAGGCATTGAAAGCAATTATGAACAAAATGATAGTAAATGCAGCTCAACAGTAATAGGAGCCACTCTGCCAATGAAAAATGACCTAAGGTTGTAGACGGGAGACGAATAAACCAAGTGGGGGATATTTTTTTTTGTAATGCATTCTACTATGGAGGTCTTTCCTGCCAAAACCAAAACCAAAAAATATGTTTTACAATTACATTAAAAGTCACTAACAGTGTGGTTTGCATGAATGCCTTTTTTTGCGAATAAAAAGCGTACCTTTTAAACAAATACCCAACATATTATAAATATAGCATGTCTTACAAGGATAAGGTTAAAATACAAAGTCATACACAAAGTCCGCTGTGATCGGGCTCAGGATTTTAATTCACACTCCACTGCAGCTAAAGTCAGTTGAACAGATGAAGTGAAGATAACAATGTCGGTTGTGTTTTTAATCAGCTAATGATTGATTCAAATTAAAGTCTTATATGAAATCAAATAGGTTGAAGTAAAACAACAAACTTGGTTTTGTCTAGACAAGATTAACGATTGAATAAATTAGAAAGAAAACATTTTGATTATAAGTTGTTTAAAATTAAATGACCCTTTACCAACTAAAACTGGACCATAACGTTTTGAGTTTCCATCCACTAAAACTGGATTCAAACTATGGAGAATAAAGATGACTAATATGTGACTAAAACAAATAAACATTTTCCTCTGAAGCATGGGTGTCAAACTGATCCAGTAAAGGGCCGTGTGGCTGCAGGTTTTCATTCCAACCAATAAAAAACACACCTGGTTCAACAAATCAAATGTGTGAAGACAGTTCAAGTGATTGAGTAAGTCGAGTCAGGTGTGTTTTTGCTTGATTGGAATGAAAACCTGCAGCCACACGGCCCTTTACCGGATCAGTTTGACACCCATGCTCTAAAGATTAAAACTAAATCTAAAATAGCTGCCAAAAAAACACTGGTCCTCACGACGAAAGCCTCAATGGCTACATGGTATGTTTTGGCAGGAAATTAGCTCCATAGTGTACCTCTGTTTTCATAGTTTTATAGTTGATCAGACCTGGAAAGAAAATACCCAAAAGAAATGTCAACTTAGCTCATACACACTAATACGTCAACACTTAAATTAATTAGCCCTTTGCTGATGCTATGGATTCAGTTGGCACGGATCCTTTTTAATATGGGTTGGTCTCAAATCAATCCCAATGCCAGTTTTGCAGTTGCACAAGTGAAAGTGCACCAGCGAGCTGAGAGAGTGAGCGCAGGGATGCTGAGAATTAGAAAATAAAACTGTTGGGTTTTGAAGCACAGATAAATCAACACCAACAGATTATTTACTATGGAGACAGACACTAGTAGTTTCATTTTTCCGCACTCATTTTAACTGCACGTCTGTGCTATACAAATCCTCTACTACCCTGGCCTCCACTCTTTGAGATTTCACCTTGATACATTAAGGGCACACGACTTCCTAAATTGGCATTGAATGTTGGCATTGTTTGGAAATTGCAAGGTGCAAAATCTTTCAATATGACAGTCATTTCTTGGGTTACTGGGCTGCTAATATGCCACAGACTAAATCTTAAAGTAACCAACCAAATGGCATGCTTGAGACATTTAATTGAAGGTCAGGTAGTATTTCAGAGACACAAATAATTACCTTCCCTCCACTTTACTCTATGGTTAAATTGATGTCATCGTCACCTCTTACCGTGTCAATGCTGTCATTTTGTATTGTGGGTTTCTCCCTTTGCAGTGTTGCACTTACATGTTTAGTGTGAAAACATGATCACACAAATATGTCAATGTCATGTGTTGGACAATTCATTTACCATTTCTTTAAATCAGGCCTTTAGGAGGTCCTCTTACATTTTTAAGTGTTTTATCATTCCCCGAACTCCCCTGATTTCAGGGCTATTTCAGAGTTGCTGACGCTTCAAATATGACAGTCACTATGTGTCCACCCTGGCTGGTTAATCATCAATAATTCAGTAGGTTTACAGACATACTTTGGTGGAGCACTTTGCTGTACTCTCTGGGGGGGGTTATCCAAGTGTTTGCCCATCCATGTTTTAAGAAACCGGCTGTTGTGAGAACACTTGGATATTAAAAGTTAGGCCAGTCTCTAGTGTACATGGCTCCCATATTAATGTTGCTGACGGGCTGAGTTCAGCTGTGTGACATCAGCATAAATTGTAGGTTTTCTTTCCTCTGGAAAACAAAACCAAAAACATGCAAAGTGACCTTTCAATACAGCTTGACACGCAAAATTGTGTGTTCCAGGGCTGAAAGCTATGCTGGCTAAACCACAGCAGTACCACATGAGAAACAGCCATTCCCCTGTTGTTTCCTCCCCCTCCTTCCTCCCTCTATCCCTGCAACCATGTCATCTGAGAAACACTCTTTCCTTCATCCTCAGCCCAGACTCTGATCTGGGAACTGTGCACAGGCTGATAAGGAGACAGGAGCGTATGGTGCAACTGTGAACTGAGGACAGTAGGAGGCAAGGTTAGACCACAGAAGCCAGCTCTAATACTTGCTGGAGGGTTATCGACTTCTGGTTCCACTACAGAGGTTCGGTCCACCCAAGCAGTCATATGGAAACAGTGCTCTACTTTGGAGTCTACATGCTTCATCGGAAGCACCAGGAAGACAGGTGCTCGGGAGTTATGCTAAGTCAGAGCCAGGAAGCAACTGATGTTAGTGCCACAGAGAAAGTTTCAGTATCAGACTTTACCCAACAGTAGGGGACAGACATAATGCATGTGAGGCAGCAGGTAACAGGTCATGGTAGAACTAGATTTCCTTTGTTATTACACACCCGATGCTGTTCTCTCTCTGTCTCTTTCACATCTTATCAGTGCTCTTTGTATCAGCAGCATCAGTGTGTGTTTGTCTCTGAGTATAAAAGAGCACACAAAGAAGACCATGGTTCAGTCTTTCTCACTGACTAAGAGTCAAATATAAAGAGGCAATAGCCAGAGACGATAAACCAGCGATAACATATATCAAAGTCAAGAAAAAATGGCATTTTGTTGGCATCTTGTTACTGAATCAAGCTGTATTTCTGGTTGAAACAGGTTGTAGAAAAGGCGTATAATGAGGTGTGTTCTCCTCATTTCAGCTCTGTTTTGGTCCTCACTAAATCCTGAGGGAAAGTCTTGTGCTTTAACTGCTAAGGGGTTCAATGTATTCTTCAGCTAGCTACTATCTTGGGCAGGTAGCGTATGCCAGCCTTTTTGCTGAAAACAACTGTTGGAAACAAGAATAATGACTGAACCAAAAAACATACACAAACCAAAACAATGAGCTGAAAGATGCAAGAGTGCAACATGCTGGCTCTTTTTCTTCAAGCTAAAAGACCCAAAGGGATTGCATTTCACTAGCATTGTAACATGTACAATATAGTGAGACAAATTCATTAAATTAATACACAGTCATTAGTGATAGAAAAGGTTAAGTAGTGCAGCTTCAATATTCCAACAATATTGGCAGTGATTGGTAAGATTGGCACCAAAATATGATATATTATATTGGCAATATATTATTATTATATATTACACAATGGGTATTTGGAGGTGACAGAGTAAATACAGTTTACACAGATAATTCAAGGAAGGGGGTCAGTAAGGGGCCCTACAGCTCATTTTTGCCCCAGTGTTCCCTAGTAGGTCTATCTGGATTTGTAACGGTCTTTACATTGTGAAGACATGAATGCTAATCATGTCCCCCAAGCTCTGCTGTTGCAATTCTACTCTGCCCCCCCCTGTCTCTGACAAAGCATATTCCATCCACAATACTGCTGCAGGTCCCCGCAGAGCATGGCAAATCATATTGCCACAGTCTATACAGATCGTAGCATGAAACTAGCTGTGATCATCTTTGATTTAGCATTGATCACAATTGGCCCCTATGCTTGTGTCCTCTTCTGCCACACCACCAGGCCTAAATGGATTGGCCCCACCAGGATCCACCAATTCAGATCAATAGGCAGCTAGCCAGAGCCAATGACTTTCAGCGCTACTGACTCACCCTGCAGGGACACCAGGCTCTGCCGTCATGCAGCTTTTGGGGGCATGTAAATGCTGCCCTGTGCTTGTCTCTGCATTTTAGAGCTGTATGTGTTTGCTGCAGTCTAGAGTTTAATGGGGCTTGGTAAATATTTCAATGCAGCTGAAGTCGCCTGAAGAATATTCAGAGCAGAGAAGACAGCAGTGGAGAAGGGTAAGGAGCCAAAACAGGAGGAAAGTATGAAATTGTTTTTTCAGCTTTTCATGTGTAACATAATGTGTCATGAAATATATGAATTCATTTGTTATTAAAGATAATTTGAATCAGCGTTTGCATGCCGTGCAGAGGCAGACACTGCCATAGAAAAGACATAGTACTTTAACTGGTCTAGTTGTTGTATGTGGGATGTCTAAAAAATCACTTTGATGGTTGCAAATCCCTTTAAAAGCTCTATTCATGATTAAAATAAGCCACTTTTAACTCCACAACACTCAGTTTGAGACATTTAACAGTAAGTCTACACAAATAATAATTTAATAATTAGTCTCATTGTCTAATAATTCATACTTTAATATTTTTACGGGTTAAGGTTGAGTTAATACTTCAAATTTAAATTAAACAGGGATGTTATCGATTCTGCTTAACGGTCCTTGAATTCTTCCTGAACAGACTCTCTGTCAGAGCTCCATGCTCCTGTGCATCTTGTGACACTGCAATCATTTACCAAAATTAACTGGACAATACACAAACACATGCATGTTAACAAGAAATAAACTTGCTGCACAGCTGTGTATTCACTCACATACACAGATCAAAAGGGAGAAGTTAAGAGGTTAACTGTAAAATGTCGTCACCGCTTTGAAGCTTATGCTTGTAATGCACGTGTCTTCGTGCTCCCTGATGTGTTTATCATTCATGTGGTAGCACACTAAGATGCTTTTGTTTCCAGTAAAGGCAAAAAGACAACAAATTCAAACAAGAAAATAGCAAGACTAATGGGATCCTCTGATCACCACATCTTCAGGTTATTCGCAAACATGCTCCTAAATACATTTTACATTTCGCACTAGATGTTGACCGATTAATCGCTTTGACCCATTAATCAGCGCCCATAGGGCGTTTACAAACTATCGGAATTGGTGGAATTTGGCTCCGATAGTGGCTAATGGCTGCAGTTATTTTCCACAGCGCCATAAACTGCTTCTTCCCCCTGCCCTGCTCTCTGTCTCTCTGATCACTGAGGGGCGGGCTGCTCCTCACACACACACACACACACACACACACACACACACACACACACACACACACACACACACACACACACACACACACACACACACACACACACACACACACACAGAGCGCATGAGAGAGAGAGAGAGAGAGAGGAGCAGCAGAGAGGAGAGAAGTGACCCAGGTGGAGACGACAACATGCGTTATTGTAAGTGCATTAAAACCTTCACGAGTTGAAAGTCAACAAACACAAGTGCCACAAAAACGTGCATCATATTTCAGCATAAACCGCGACATTTCCACCGGCACATTTCACACGGCTACAGTGCTTGTTAAGCTAAGAATTAACAGCTTGTTAAGAACACGCTAAAATGAAAGCTGTCTCCGTGTAGTGTCTTCATCTAAGTTTGCCATGAATCTTAAAATTTTTCAATGTCTTGTAAACTGTAGCTGCTGGATTAATTAATTCATTAATTAGTGAGCATTAATTCACATCTTGTTTCTTACAGTACATATGGCAGCTGGGGGATTTATATTTTGGGATATTTATTAGCTGTACAGTAAAGCAGTAGCTGCTAATAAAGTCATGAATTGTAAACTTCTAACAGTGTTGTATTGTTTTGCGGGGGTCGGGGTGATATCGGCCTTTAGGCTTTTTCCTGCTCCTAACTATAGTTATTGTATCGGCTTTTAAAAATCCACTATTGGTCGACCTCTAGTTCGCACACATCTATTTTTAGTCGCAAATGCAGTTTAAACGCACGCACTGTCAAGCCCTGCCTGGTCACAGTAGCCAGTTTTCACTGCAGGTGCTTTTCCAGGGACCAAGAAACATCTTCAGGAAGTCAGGGACCTCAGGATTTTGACCAGAGGAATTACGGCCTGAATGAAGTTCCTTTGCCATAGTTAGTGTCCTCAGTAAAGTCCCTGCTCCGGGTACTATCTGGTGACCCAGGAATTATTCAGAGCTTCAGAGTCAACCCCCCTGAATGTTGCTCAGTTGTATTTGATTTACTGCGGTTGAGTTCAAAAGCAGAGTTCAAAACCCTTGGCAAATTGTTGCTACTTGACAGCGTTTTTTTTTTTAAAACTTTTTTCTTTACATCTCTTTCCTTTCTTACTTCTGTATTCTCGTTATAATCGCTTTTGTCTATTTCTTTCTTCTTTTTCTAGCCACATCCCATGTTCTCTATTTCTTTACCCCCCAGCCATTTCATGTCGCTCTTTCTCTATCATATATAGTGACTTCTATATTGCCCTAACACCATCATAAATATTAAAACCGCAATAGGTGCTATTAAGGGGGGCGACTGTGGCTCAGTGGAAGAGTGGGTCTTCCTCCATTCGAGAGATTGGGTGAATGTGACAAACACTGTGAAAGTGCCTTGAGTAGTCAGAAGACTAGAAAGGCGCTATATAAGTACAAGTCCTTTTACCATTTTATATGCAATTTCCCTCCTTCTATGTCCTCTTTCTCATTCTCTCCTTTTTTCACTTCCTCGCTAACTGTGGATGAGAGACCATGAGCCAGACACTGGAGATTGATTGACCATGAGTGATGAATGCGTTCGTTTGTGAAGAAGGAGATAATTTATAGACAAATGACGTGAAAGAAGAGGTAGAGATGCATGGAAGGTGGTGGAGGAGCGAGTTAGAACCCTTTGATCTGCTAAGTGTGCTGCTGAATTTCACTGTGGAAGTAGGCAAGTATGAAGTGATAACTAGACACTAAAAGAAAAAGATTGTCAACAAATAATACGCTGTTCAACTGTGTTTATGTGGCTCCATATGCAGATCTCACTGTGTAGAATGTGTTGAAAAAATAGGGCATTTGTATTTGCACCCGAGCTATAGATTTGATTAATTATATTTCATGATAAGTAAGTTGTATACTGAGCCCATGGAAGGGACATGGAGGGGGAAAAATCCGAAACATATAAAGACAGTCAGTCATTGCCAGGCTTAATACGTGCTGTAGATGTGCTGCAGCAACAGATAATTGCTTAACATGTAAATCATTTATTTCAATTAAAGACTCTTCACCACAGGAATAATGTTGAGGTTGAAGCAGGAAAGTCAGTCGGCCTTGATCTATGAATGAATGTGGGTGAGTTTTTCAGTATTTGCTGTCCACAGATGCTTCATACTGTATGAAAAGCTTCTCCTTTAGATCCTGGGAACCTTGCAGCATCTGAAAGCAGCAGTAAATAGTAGGGCTGCACGATTAATCCTTTGAAAATTGCAATCTCGATTCAGGCATGTAGGCAATGACAAGGACAACGATTCTGACAATTTTGGCTCTGGGTAGCTGCGTCATCCTGAGGCCGAAAAAAAATAGAACTGGGGAGGATGAAAATGTATATTGGGATAAAAGAAGATACTTGCTAATGTTACATATGGACATGAAACTGCGTTTTGGGATGATACTTGATGGAAAATCATACTCCATCTGTCTTGGTGCAGATTTGTGGTGACGTGTATTTCTGAACCAGCCAGAACTTTCCTGAGGTAAATGTTTCTGTTTTCTGAGCTTTGGTTATCGCACTAACCTGTAATTAGCAGTTTCAGAGCTATGAGCCCAGGGATGTGGCAGAGTATTTAATAACAATAATCACCACACCAACTGAGATATATTCACCTTCATCCAGGTTTTTTTGTACAAAGGTGCACATGAAGACTCCCACACAGTCCTACCACCTTGCGCTTGACATTTATCACTCAAATTTCAACTAAGAATGAAAAATAATAAACTAAGGGTGCAATGCATGACAGTCATGCTTGCCTGTGCATGTTTTTTGTGAAATATGACAGCTACAGTAGCCGGGATTCGACCCTCGGCGCTGGGGTTTGCACTGGCTGAACTTT
The DNA here is from genome assembly GCF_963691815.1 of Echiichthys vipera. Lineage (NCBI taxonomy): Eukaryota > Metazoa > Chordata > Actinopteri > Perciformes > Trachinidae > Echiichthys > Echiichthys vipera. The sequence continues at coordinate 15,388,506 of NC_139847.1, read as the reverse complement.
AGTCGCTGAAGGTGAGGTCCGTCTCTGGAGCTTCATCTAAGTTTAATCCCTTGTCCCCAGGCAGGAACATAATTTGTTATCTACATTAGTCACATTTATGCTTTATCTTGCTGTTAGATTGCCCTTTCCAATAGTTAAGCCTTTATATACATCCATGCTCCAAACACCAAAGTCTGATTGGATCGGAGTAGATCAGCAGCAACTAATTCCTAATTGAACGAGGGAAGAATAGCATATTTTCTTTGACTCTCTCTCTCTCTCTCTCTCTCTCTCTCTCTCTCTCTCTCTCTCTCTCTCTCTCTCTCTCTCTCTCTCTCTCTCTCTCTCTCTCTCTCTCTCTCTCTCACATACACACACACATACACACACACACAATGTCATCCACACTCAAGCCAATTCCCTCATTCATTCTTCTCTGAAGCCTTCTGCCATCTTCCAGCTTTCTCAATTTTTCACTTATCTATTCCCAATTCCATGGCAAGAGAGGGACAGGACAGAAACCCAGAGTGAAAGAGAAAAGGGGGAGAGAGAGAAGTGATGAAAGCCAAGATCTAAAACTGGAAAATTGATCTTTTTCTTTGGGACTCCTTTTCTTTTGACTGCAAAGCATGCTGAATATAAATTGATAAATTTGCCAAGCTGTACTCGCTATGACACCCGAGGCAAACTAGGAATACGCTACGGCTCTCCGGCATAGACACAGAGAAGGCAGAGGTGATCTCAGAAGAAAACGTGTCAGAGCTAAATATCTGGGATTACATCTAGTTTCATATGCCCCTTGTAAAGACCGTTGAAATGTGCTTATCCATGAGTTTCTTAATCTTTTAGATCAAACACAAACAGTGTTTTTGACTTAATAGGTCAAATTGTATTAGCCAAAAATTAAAAATGTACATTTTTATTAGACAGATATGAAATGGGGTGAGAGAGAGGGGGGGGACATGCAGCAAAGGGCCACAGGTCAGAGTCAAATTTGCGGCCACTGCCTCAAGGACCTTCGGCTTCTTTACGTGGG